>NC_044561.1:55743906-55748672 GCF_007565055.1 Rhinopithecus roxellana
CTTAGCAAACTGCTTCTTGAGGCAGAGGTTGTAACTCTGTGAGATGAACTCACAGATCAGAAAGAAGATTCTCAGAAAGCTTCTTTCACGTTTTCAACCGATGAAATTTCCTTTATCAGCGTAGGCCTCAATGTGATCCAAAGAAGCCCTTCTCAGATTCCTCAAAGACAGTGTTAATGGCCTGCTCCACGGAACATAAGTGTAACTCTGTGAGATGAACTCACACATCACCAAGAAGTTTCTAAGAAAGCTTCTTTCTAGTTTTCATCTGTGGATATGTCCTTTGTCACTGTAATGTTCATTGCGCTATGTAGTATCTAATTGCAGATTTCCAGAAAACTGTGCTCACAAACTGATCACTGAAGAGAAACGTGTAACTCTGTGAGTTGCATTCACACTTGGCAATGCAGTTTCTCAGAAAGCTTCTCTTTAGTTTTTATGTGAGGATATTTCCTTTATCACCATGGCCCCAATAGGCTCCCAAATATCACTTGCAGATTCCACGAAAAGAGTCTTAGCAAACTGCTTCTTGAGGCAGAGGTTGTAACTCTGTGAGATGTACTCACAGATCAGAAAGAAGTTTCTCAGAAAGCTTCTTTCACGTTTTGAACGGATGAAATTTCCTTTTTCAGCGTAGGCCTCAATGTGATCCAAAGAAGCACTTCTCAGATTCCTCAAAGACAGTGTTAATGGCTGCTCCACGAAACACAAGTGTAACTCTGAGATGAATTCACACATCACCAAGAAGTTTCTCAGAAAGTTTCTTTCTAGTTTTCATCTGTGGATATTTCCTTTGTCACTGTAATGTTCATTGCGCTATGAAGTATCCAATTGCAGATTTCCAGAAAACTGTGCTAACAAACTGATCACTGAAGAGAAACGTGTAATTTGTGAGTTGCATTCACACTTGGCAATGCAGTTCTCAGAAAGCTTCTCTTTGATATGTGAGGATATTTCCTTTATCACCATGGGCACCAATAGGCTACCAAATATCACTTTGCAGATTCCACGAAAAGAGTCTTAGCAAACTGCTTCTTGAGGCAGAGGTTGTAACTCTGTGAGATGAACTCACAGATCAGAAAGAAAGAAGATTCTCAGAAAGCTTCTTTCACGTTTTCAACCGATGAAATTTCCTTTATCAGCGTAGGCCTCAATGTGATCCAAAGAAGCCCTTCTCAGATTCCTCAAAGACAGTGTTAATGGCCTGCTCCACGGAACATAAGTGTAACTCTGTGAGATGAACTCACACATCACCAAGAAGTTTCTAAGAAAGCTTCTTTCTAGTTTTCATCTGTGGATATGTCCTTTGTCACTGTAATGTTCATTGCGCTATGTAGTATCTAATTGCAGATTTCCAGAAAACTGTGCTCACAAACTGATCACTGAAGAGAAACGTGTAACTCTGTGAGTTGCATTCACACTTGGCAATGCAGTTTCTCAGAAAGCTTCTCTTTAGTTTTTATGTGAGGATATTTCCTTTATCACCATGGCCCCAATAGGCTCCCAAATATCACTTGCAGATTCCACGAAAAGAGTCTTAGCAAACTGCTTCTTGAGGCAGAGGTTGTAACTCTGTGAGATGTACTCACAGATCAGAAAGAAGTTTCTCAGAAAGCTTCTTTCACGTTTTGAACCGGTGAAATTTCCTTTATCAGCGTAGGCCTCAATGTGATCCAAAGAAGCCTTCTCAGATTCCTCAAAGACCAGTGTTAATGGACTGCTGCCACGAAACATAAGTGTAACTCTGTGAGAGAGAATTCACATCACAAGAAGTTTCTAAGAAAGCTTCTTTCTAGTTTTCATCTGTGGATATTTCCTTTGTCACTGTAATGTTCATTGCGCTATGAAGTATCTATTGCAAGATTTCCAGAAAACTGTGCTAACAACTGATCACTGAAGAGAAAACGTGTAACTCTGTGATTGCATTCACACTTGGCAATGCAGTTTCTCAGAAAGCTTCTCTTTAGTTATTATGTGTGAGGATATTCCTTTATCACCATGGCCCCAATAGGCTCCCAAATATCACTTTGCAGATTCCACGAAAAGAGTGTTAGCAAACTGCTTCTTGAGGCAGAGGTTGTAACTCTGTGAGATGAACTCACAGATCAGAAAGAAGTTTCTCAGAAAGCTTCTTTCACGTTTTGAACGGATGAAATTTCCTTTATCAGCGTAGGCCTCAATGTGATCCAAAGAAGCCCTTCTCAGATTCCTCAAAGACAGTGTTAATGGACTGCTCCACGAACATAAGTGTAACTCTGTGAGATGAATTCACACATCACCAAGAAGTTTCTAAGAAAGCTTCTTTCTAGTTTCATCTGTGGATATTTCCTTTGTCACTGTAATGTTCATTGCGCTATGAAGTATCTAATTGCAGATTTCCAAAAAACTGTGCTAACAAACTGATCACTGAAGAGAAACGTGTAACTCTGTGAGTTGCATTCACACTTGGCAATGCAGTTTCTCAGAAAGCTTCTCTTTAGTTATTATGTGAGGATATTTCCTTTATCACCATGGGCCCCAATAGGCTCCCAAATATCACTTTGCAGATTCCACGAAAAGAGTGTTAGCAAACTGCTTCTTGAGGCAGAGGTTGTAACTCTGTGAGATGAACTCACAGATCAGAAAGAAGTTTCTCAGAAAGCTTCTTTCACGTTTTGAACGGATGAAATTTCCTTTATCAGCGTAGGCCTCAATGTGATCCAAAGAAGCCCTTCTCAGATTCCTCAAAGACAGTGTTAATGGACTGCTCCACGAAACATAAGTGTAACTCTGTGAGATGAATTCACACATCACCAAGAAGTTTCTAAGAAAGCTTCTTTCTAGTTTTCATCTGTGGATATTTCCTTTGTCACTGTAATGTTCATTGCGCTATGAAGTATCTAATTGCAGATTTCCAGAAAACTGTGCTAACAAACTGATCACTGAAGAGAACGTGTAACTCTGTGAGTTGCATTCACACTTGGCAATGCAGTTTCTCAGAAAGCTTCTCTTTAGTTATTATGTGAGGATATTTCCTTTATCACCATGGGCCCCAATAGGCTCCCAAATATCACTTGCAGATTCCACGAAAAGAGTGTTAGCAAACTGCTTCTTGAGGCAGAGGTTGTAACTCTGTGAGATGAACTCACAGATCAGAAAGAAGTTTCTCAGAAAGCTTCTTTCACGTTTTGAACGGATGAAATTTCCTTTATCAGCGTAGGCCTCAATGTGATCCAAAGAAGCCCTTCTCAGATTCCTCAAAGACAGTGTTAATGGACTGCTCCACGAAACATAAGTGTAACTCTGTGAGATGAATTCACACATCACCAAGAAGTTTCTAAGAAAGCTTCTTTCTAGTTTTCATCTGTGGATATTTCCTTTGTCACTGTAATGTTCATTGCGCTATGAAGTATCTAATTGCAGATTTCCAGAAAACTGTGCTAACAAACTGATCACTGAAGAGAAACGTGTAACTCTGTGAGTTGCATTCACACTTGGCAATGCAGTTTCTCAGAAAGCTTCTCTTTAGTTATTATGTGAGGATATTTCCTTTATCACCATGGGCCCCAATAGGCTCCCAAATATCACTTTGCAGATTCCACGAAAAGAGTGTTAGCAAACTGCTTCTTGAGGCAGAGGTTGTAACTCTGTGAGATGAACTCACAGATCAGAAAGAAGTTTCTCAGAAAGCTTCTTTCACGTGTTGAACGGATGAAATTTCCTTTATCAGCGTAGGCCTCAATGTGATCCAAAGAAGCCCTTCTCAGATTCCTCAAAGACAGTGTTAATGGACTGCTCCACGAAACATAAGTGTAACTCTGTGAGATGAATTCACACATCACCAAGAAGTTTCTAAGAAAGTTCTTTCTAGTTTTCATCTGTGGATATTTCCTTGTCACTGTAATGTTCATTGCGCTATGAATTATCATTGCAGATTTCCAGAAACTGTGCTAACAAACTGATCACTGAGAGAACGTGTAACTCTGTGAGTTGCATTCACATTGGCAATGCAGTTTCTCAGAAACTTCTCTTTAGTTATTATGTGAGGATATTTCCTTTATCACATGTGGCCCAATAGGCTCCCAAATATCACTTTGCAGATTCCACGAAAAGAGTCTTAGCAAACTGCTCTTGAGGCGAGGTTGTAACTCTGTGAGATGAACTCACAGATCAGAAGAAGTTTCTCAGAAAGCTTCTTTCACGTTTTCAACGATGAAATTTCCTTTATCCAGCGTAGGCTCAATGTGATCCAAAGAAGCTTCTCAGATTCCTCAAGACAGTGTTAATGGCTGCTCCAACGAAACATAAGTGTAATCTGTGAGATGAATTCACATCACCAAGAGTTTCTAAGAAAGTTTCTTTCTAGTTTTCATCTGTGATATTTCCTTGGTCACTGTATGTTCATTGCGATATGAAATCTAATTGCAGATTTCCAGAAAACTGTGCTAACAAACTGATCACTGAAGAGAAACGTGTAACTCGGTGAGTTGCATTCACACTTGGCAATGCAGTTTCTCAGAAAGCTTCTCTTTAGTTATTATGTGAGGATATTTCCTTTATCACCATGGGCCCCAATAGGCTCCCAAATATCACTTTGCAGATTCCACGAAAAGAGTGTTAGCAAACTGCTTCTTGAGGCAGAGGTTGTAAATCTGTGAGATGAACTCACAGATCAGAAAGAAGTTTCTCAGAAAGCTTCTTTCACGTTTTGAAAAAGAAGAAGCTTCTGAGAAACTGCATGTCATGTCTTGAATGCAACTCACAGAGTTACAACGTTCTCTTCAGTG
>NC_044561.1:55748772-55970582 GCF_007565055.1 Rhinopithecus roxellana
CTTTCTGATGTGTGACTTCATCACACAGAGTTCCACCCTTCCCTTCTTGGAACAGTTTGCTAACACTGTTGTCATGGATTCTGCAAAGGTATATTTGGGAGCTCATTGAGGGCTATGGTGAAAAAGGAAATATTCTCACATAATAACTAAAGAGAAGCTTTTGAGAAACTGCATTGCCATGTGTGAATGCAACTCTCAGAGTTACACGTTTCTTTCAGTGATCAGTTTGTTAACACAGTTTTCTGGAAATCTGCAATTAGACACTTCATAGCGCAATGAAGCTTACGGGACAAGGATATATCCACAGATGAAACTAGAAGAAGCTTTCTTGAAACTGCCTGGTGATGTGTAATTCATCTCACAGAGTTACACTTATGTTTCGTGGAGCAGTCCATTAACACTGTCTTTGAGGAACTGAGAAGGCTTCCTTGCATCGCTTTGAGGCCTACGCTGATAACGGAAATTTCATTCCTTCAAAACGTGAAAGAAGCTTTCTGAGAAACTTCTTTCTGTTCTGTGAGTTCATCTCACAGACTTATAACTTAGACTTCAGAAAGCAGTTTGCTAACACTCTTTTCGTGGAATCTGGAAAGTGATATTTGGGAGCCCTAGGGGCCCATGGTGAGAAAGGAAATATCGTCACATATAATAGAGAGAAGCTTTCTGAGAGATTGCTTTCTGATGTGTGACTTCATCACACAGAGTTCCACCTTCTTCTTGGAACAGTTTGCTAACACTGTTGTCATGGATTCTGCAAATATATTTGGGAGCTCTTGAGGGCTATGGTGAAAAAGGAAATATTCTCACATAATAACTAAAGAGAAGCTTTTGAGAAACTGCATTGCCATGTGTGAATGCAACTCCAGATTACTCGTTTCTCCTCTGTGTTCAGTTTGCTAACCCAGTTTTCTTGAAATCTGCATGGAATACTACTTAGCGCTATGCAGCTGACGGAGATGAAGAAATATACTCAGATCAAATACTTATAGAGCTTTCTGAGAAATGCTTTCTTACGTGTTACTTCATCACTAGAGTTACACCACAATTTGTTGAGCCGTCCCTAGGACTGTTTCCGTGGATTCTGAGAAGTGATATTTCCAATGGGTTTGAGGGTTGAAGAACAAAGGAAATATCCTCCGAGATAAAGCGGAATGAAACTTTCTGAGAAACGGCTTTGTGCTGTGTGAATTCATTTCACAGTGTTACAGCACCCCTCTTGGGGGAGTTTGCTAGCACTCATTTTGTGGATTCTCATAAGTGATGTCTTGGATATCGTTGAATCCCATCTTGGATAGGAAGTATCCTCAGACAAACGTGCAGAAAGCCTTCTCAGAAACTTCTTGTTGTGGGTGAACTCAGCCCAGAGTTCTCATCATTGTTTGCAATGAGAAGCTTGCTTGCAGAGTTTTCGCAGAATCTCCAATAGGACACACGTGGGCGCTCCGAGACCACAATACTTCATCTTAAGCAGAAAGAAGCTTTCTGAGAAACCGCTTTGGGATGTGTGAATTCACCCACTGAGTTACACCTGTATTTCGTGGGGCCGTTGCCTAGCCCTGAGTGTGGTGAATCTAGAACTGATATTTCGGATCTCATTGAAGAAAATAGGGGCCAAGGAATATCCTCCGGCAGAAATGAGAAAGAAGCTTTCTGAGAAACTTCTTTCTGTCTGTGAGTTCATTTCAGGACTTATAACTTACACTTCAGAAAGCAGTTTGCTAACACTCTTTCGTGGAATCTGGAAAGTGATATTTGGGAGCCCATAGGGCCATGGTGAGAAAGGAAATATCGTCAATAAGAGTAGAGAGAAGTTTCTGAGAGATTGCTTTCTGATGTGTCTTCATCACACGAGTTCCCACCTTCCCTCTTGGAACAGTTTGCTAACACTGTTGTCATGGATTCTGCAAAGGTATATTTGGGAGCTCATTGAGGGCTATGGTGAAAAAGAATATTCTCACATAATAACTAAAGAGAAGCTTTCTGAGAAACTGCATTGCCATGTGTGAATCAACTCTCAGAGTTACACGTTTCTCTTCAGTGATCAGTTTGAACACAGTTTTCTGGAAATCTGCAATTAGACACTTCATAGCGCAATGAAGCTTACTGACAAGGATATATCCACAGATGAAAACTAGAAAGAAGCTTTCTAGAAACTGCCTGGTGATGTGTGAATTCATCTCACAGAGTTACACTTATGTTTCGTGGAGCAGTCCATTAACACTGTCTTTGAGGAAACTGAAAGGGCTTCCTTGCATCGCTTTGAGCCTACGCTGATAAAGGAAATTCATCTGTTCAAAACGTGAAAGAAGCTTTCTGAGAAACTTCTTTCTGTTCTGTGAGTTCATCTCACAGACTTATAACTTAGACTTCAGAAAGCAGTTTGCTAACACTCTTTTCGTGGAATCTGGAAAGTGATATTTGGGAGCCCATAGGGGCCCATGGTGAGAAAGGAAATATCGTCACATAATAATGAGAGAGAAGCTTTCTGAGAGATTGCTTTCTGATGTGTGACTTCATCACACAGAGTTCCACCCTTCCCTTCTTGGAACAGTTTGCTAACACTGTTGTCATGGATTCTGCAAAGGTATATTTGGGAGCTCATTGAGGGCTATGGTGAAAAAGGAAATATTCTCACATAATAACTAAAGAGAAGCTTTCTGAGAAACTGCATTGCCTTGTGTGAATGCAACTCTCAGAGTTACACGTTTCTCTTCAGTGATCAGTTTGTTAACACAGTTTTCTGGAAATCTGCAATTAGACACTTCATAGCGCAATGAAGCTTACGTGACAGAGGATATACCCACAGATGAAAACTAGAAAGAAGCTTCTTAGAAACTGCCTGTGATGTGTGAATTCTCTCACAGAGTTACACTTATGTTCGTGGAGCAGTCATTAACACTGTCTTTGAGGAAACTGAGAAGGCTTCTTGCATCGCTTTGAGGCCTACGCTGATAAAGGAAATTCATGTTCAAAACGTGAAAGAAGCTTTCTGAGAAACTTCTTTCTGTTCTGTGAGTTCATCTCACAGACTTATAACTTAGCTTCAGAAAGCAGTTTGCTAACACTCTTTCGTGGAATCTGGAAAGTGATATTTGGAGCCCATAGGGGCCCATGGTGAGAAAGGAAATATCGTCACATAAAAGTAGAGAGAAGCTTTCTGAGAGATTGCTTTCTGATGTGTGACTTCATCACCAGAGTTCCACCTTCCCTTCTTGGAACAGTTTGCTAACACTGTTGTCATGGATTCTGCAAAGGTATATTTGGGAGCTCATTGGGGCTATGGTGAAAAAGGAAATATTCTCACATAATAACTAAAGAAGCTTTTGAGAAACTGCATGCCATGTGTGAATGCAACTCTCAGAGTTACACGTTTCTCTTCAGTGATCAGTTTGTTAACACAGTTTTCTGGAAATCTGCAATTAGACACTTCATAGCGCAATGAAGCTTACGGTGACAAGGATATATCCACAGATGAAAACTAGAAAGAAGCTTTCTTAGAAACTGCCTGGTGATGTGTGAATTCATCTCACAGAGTTACACTATGTTTCGTGAGCAGTCCATTAACACTGTCTTTGAGGAAACTGAGAAGGCTTCCTTGCATCGCTTTGAGGCCTCACTGATAAAGGAATTTCATCCTTCAAAACGTGAAAGAAGCTTTCTGAGAAACTTCTTTCTGTTCTGTGAGTTCATCTCACAGACTTATAACTTAGTTCAGAAAGCAGTTTGCTACACTCTTTTCGTGGAATCTGGAAGTGATATTTGGGAGCCCATAGGGGCCCATGGTGAGAAAGGAAATATCGTCACATAATAGAGAGAAGCTTTCTGAGAGATTGCTTTCTGATGTGTGACTTCATCACACAGAGTTCCACCCTTCCCTTCTTGGAACAGTTTGCTAACACTGTTGTCATGGTTCTGCAAGGTATATTTGGGAGCTCATGAGGGCTATGGTGAAAAAGAATATTCTCCTATAACTAAGCAATCTCTCAGAAAGCTTCTCTCTACTCATTCTGTGACGATATTTCCTTTCTCACCATGGGCAACCTATGGGCTCCCAAATATCACTTTCCAGATTCCACGAAAAGAGTGTTAGCAAACTGCTTTCTGAAGTCTAAGTTATAAGTCTGTGAGATGAACTCACAGAACAGAAAGAAGTTTCTCAGAAAGCTTCTTTCACGTTTTGAACAATGAAGTTTCCTTTATCAGCGTAGGCCTCAAAGCGATGCAAGGAAGCCCTTCTCAGCTACCTCAAAGACAGTGTTAATGGACTGCTCCACGAAACATAAGTGTAACTCTGTGAGATGAATTCACACATCACCAGGCAGTTTCTAAGAAAGCTTCTTTCTAGTTTTCATCTGTGGATATATCCTCTGTCACCGTAAGCTTCATTGCGCTATGAAGTGTCTAATTGCAGATTTCCAGAAAACTGTGTTAACAAACTGATCACTGAAGAGAAACGTGTAACTCTGAGAGTTGCATTCACACATGGCAATGCAGTTTCTCAGAAAGCTTCTCTTTAGTTATTATGTGAGAATATTTCCTTTTTCACCATAGCCCTCAATGAGCTCCCAAATATACCTTTGCAGAATCCATGACAACAGTGTTAGCAAACTGTTCCAAGAAGGGAAGGGTGGAACTCTGTGTGATGAAGTCACACATCAGAAAGCAATCTCTCAGAAAGCTTCTCTCTACTTATTATGTGACGATATTTCCTTTCTCACCATGGGCCCCTATGGGCTCCCAAATATCACTTTCCAGATTCCACGAAAAGAGTGTTAGCAAACTGCTTTCTGAAGTCTAAGTTATAAGTCTGTGAGATGAACTCACAGAACAGAAAGAAGTTTCTCAGAAAGCTTCTTTCACGTTTTGAACGGATGAAATTTCCTTTATCAGCGTAGGCCTCAAAGCGATGCAAGGAAGCCCTTCTCAGTTTCCTCAAAGACAGTGTTAATGGACTGCTCCACGAAACATAAGTGTAACTCTGTGAGATGAATTCACACATCACCAGGCAGTTTCTAAGAAAGCTTCTTTCTAGTTTTCATCTGTGGATATATCCTTTGTCACCGTAAGCTTCATTGCGCTATGAAGTGTCTAATTGCAGATTTCCAGAAAACTGTGTTAACAAACTGATCACTGAAGAGAAACGTGTAACTCTGAGAGTTGCATTCACACATGGCAATGCAGTTTCTCAGAAAGCTTCTCTTTAGTTATTATGTGAGAATATTTCCTTTTTCACCATAGCCCTCAATGAGCTCCCAAATATACCTTTGCAGAATCCATGACAACAGTGTTAGCAAACTGTTCCAAGAAGGGAAGGGTGGAACTCTGTGTGATGAAGTCACACATCAGAAAGCAATCTCTCAGAAAGCTTCTCTCTACTTATTATGTGACGATATTTCCTTTCTCACCATGGGCCCCTATGGGCTCCCAAATATCACTTTCCAGATTCCACGAAAAGAGTGTTAGCAAACTGCTTTCTGAAGTCTAAGTTATAAGTCTGTGAGATGAACTCACAGAACAGAAAGAAGTTTCTCAGAAAGCTTCTTTCACGTTTTGAACGGATGAAATTTCCTTTATCAGCGTAGGCCTCAAAGCGATGCAAGGAAGCCCTTCTCAGTTTCCTCAAAGACAGTGTTAATGGACTGCTCCACGAAACATAAGTGTAACTCTGTGAGATGAATTCACACATCACCAGGCAGTTTCTAAGAAAGCTTCTTTCTAGTTTTCATCTGTGGATATATCCTCTGTCACCGTAAGCTTCATTGCGCTATGAAGTGTCTAATTGCAGATTTCCAGAAAACTGTGTTAACAAACTGATCACTGAAGAGAAACGTGTAACTCTGAGAGTTGCATTCACACATGGCAATGCAGTTTCTCAGAAAGCTTCTCTTTAGTTATTATGTGAGAATATTTCCTTTTTCACCATAGCCCTCAATGAGCTCCCAAATATACCTTTGCAGAATCCATGACAACAGGGTTAGCAAACTGTTCCAAGAGGGAATTGTGGAACTCTGTGTGATGAAGTCACACATCAGAAAGCAATCTCTCAGAAAGCTTCTCTCTACTTCTTATGTGACGATATTTCCTTTCTCACCATGGGCCCCTATGTGCTCCCAAATATCACTTTCCAGATTCCACGAAAAGAGTGTTAGCAAACTACTTTCTGAAGTGTAAGTTATAAGTCTCTGAAATGAACTCACAGATCAGAAAGAAGTTTCTCAGAAAGCTTCTTTCTCATTTCTGCCGGAGGATATTTCCTTTGGCCCCTATTTTCTTCAATGAGATCCGAAATATCAGTTCTTAGATTCCACACAATCAGGGCTAGGCAACGGCCCCACGAAATACAGGTGTAACTCAGTGGGTTGAATTCACACATCCCAAAGCGGTTTCTCAGAAAGCTTCTTTCTTGCTTAAGATGAAGTTATTTGTGGTCTCGGAGCGCCACCGTGTGTCCTATTGGAGATTCTGCGAAAACTCTGCAAGCAAGCTTCTCATTGCAAACAATGATGGAACTCTGTGGGCTGAGTTCACCCACAACAAAGAAGTTTCTGAGAAGGCTTCTCTGCACGTTTGTCTGAGGATACTTCCTTATCCAAGATGGGATTCAACGATATCCAAGACATCACTTATGAGAATCCACAAAATGAGTGCTAGCAAACTCCCCCAAGAGAGGGTGCTGTAACACTGTGAAATGAATTCACACAGCACAAAGCCGTTTCTCAGAAAGTTTCATTCCGCTTTATCTCGGAGGATATTTCCTTTGTTCTTCAACCCCTCAAACCCATTGGAAATATCACTTCTCAGAATCCACGGAAACAGTCCTAGGGAACGGCTCCAACAAATTGTGGTGTAACTCTGAGTGATGAAGTAACACGTAAGAAAGCAATTTCTCAGAAAGCTCTATAAGTATTTGATCTGAGTATATTTTCTTCATCTCCGTCAGCTGCATAGCGCTAAGTAGTATTCCATTGCAGATTTCAAGAAAACTGGGTTAGCAAACTGAACACAGAGGAGAAACGAGTAATTCTGTGAGTTGCATTCACACATGGCAATGCAGTTTCTCACAAAGCTTCTCTTTAGTTATTATGTGAGAATATTTCCTTTTTCACCATAGCCCTCAACGAGCTCCCAAATATACCTCTGCAGAATCCATGACAACAATGTTAGCAAACTGTTCCAAGAAGGGAAGGGTGGAACTCTGTGTGATGAAGTCACACATCAGAAAGCAATCTCTCAGAAAGCTTCTCTCTACTCATTATGTGACGATATTTCCTTTCTCACCATGGGCCCCCATGGGCTCCCAAATATCACTTTCCAGATTCCACGAAAAGAGTGTTAGCAAACTGCTTTCTGAAGTCTAAGTTATAAGTCTGTGAGATGAACTCACAGAACAGAAAGAAGTTTCTCAGAAAGCTTCTTTCACGTTTTGAACGGATGAAATTTCCTTTATCAGCGTAGGCCTCAAAGCGATGCAAGGAAGCCCTTCTCAGCTACCTCAAAGACAGTGTTAATGGACTGCTCCACGAAACATAAGTGTAACTCTGTGAGATGAATTCACACATCACCAGGCAGTTTCTAAGAAAGCTTCTTTCTAGTTTTCATCTGTGGATATATCCTCTGTCACCGTAAGCTTCATTGCGCTATGAAGTGTCTAATTGCAGATTTCCAGAAAACTGTGTTAACAAACTGATCACTGAAGAGAAACGTGTAACTCTGAGAGTTGCATTCACACATGGCAATGCAGTTTCTCAGAAAGCTTCTCTTTAGTTATTATGTGAGAATATTTCCTTTTTCACCATAGCCCTCAATGAGCTCCCAAATATACCTTTGCAGAATCCATGACAACAGTGTTAGCAAACTGTTCCAAGAAGGGAAGGGTGGAACTCTGTGTGATGAAGTCACACATCAGAAAGCAATCTCTCAGAAAGCTTCTCTCTACTTCTTATGTGACGATATTTCCTTTCTCACCATGGGCCCCTATGGGCTCCCAAATATCACTTTCCAGATTCCACGAAAAGAGTGTTAGCAAACTGCTTTCTGAAGTCTAAGTTATAAGTCTGTGAGATGAACTCACAGAACAGAAAGAAGTTTCTCAGAAAGCTTCTTTCACGTTTTGAACGGATGAAATTTCCTTTATCAGCGTAGGCCTCAAAGCGATGCAAGGAAGCCCTTCTCAGTTTCCTCAAAGACAGTGTTAATGGACTGCTCCACGAAACATAAGTGTAACTCTGTGAGATGAATTCACACATCACCAGGCAGTTTCTAAGAAAGCTTCTTTCTAGTTTTCATCTGTGGATATATCCTCTGTCACCGTAAGCTTCATTGCGCTATGAAGTGTCTAATTGCAGATTTCCAGAAAACTGTGTTAACAAACTGATCACTGAAGAGAAACGTGTAACTCTGAGAGTTGCATTCACACATGGCAATGCAGTTTCTCAGAAAGCTTCTCTTTAGTTATTATGTGAGAATATTTCCTTTTTCACCATAGCCCTCAATGAGCTCCCAAATATACCTTTGCAGAATCCATGACAACAGGGTTAGCAAACTGTTCCAAGAGGGAATTGTGGAACTCTGTGTGATGAAGTCACACATCAGAAAGCAATCTCTCAGAAAGCTTCTCTCTACTTCTTATGTGACGATATTTCCTTTCTCACCATGGGCCCCTATGTGCTCCCAAATATCACTTTCCAGATTCCACGAAAAGAGTGTTAGCAAACTACTTTCTGAAGTGTAAGTTATAAGTCTCTGAAATGAACTCACAGATCAGAAAGAAGTTTCTCAGAAAGCTTCTTTCTCATTTCTGCCGGAGGATATTTCCTTTGGCCCCTATTTTCTTCAATGAGATCCGAAATATCAGTTCTTAGATTCCACACAATCAGGGCTAGGCAACGGCCCCACGAAATACAGGTGTAACTCAGTGGGTTGAATTCACACATCCCAAAGCGGTTTCTCAGAAAGCTTCTTTCTTGCTTAAGATGAAGTTATTTGTGGTCTCGGAGCGCCACCGTGTGTCCTATTGGAGATTCTGCGAAAACTCTGCAAGCAAGCTTCTCATTGCAAACAATGATGGAACTCTGTGGGCTGAGTTCACCCACAACAAAGAAGTTTCTGAGAAGGCTTCTCTGCACGTTTGTCTGAGGATACTTCCTTATCCAAGATGGGATTCAACGATATCCAAGACATCACTTATGAGAATCCACAAAATGAGTGCTAGCAAACTCCCCCAAGAGAGGGTGCTGTAACACTGTGAAATGAATTCACACAGCACAAAGCCGTTTCTCAGAAAGTTTCATTCCGCTTTATCTCGGAGGATATTTCCTTTGTTCTTCAACCCCTCAAACCCATTGGAAATATCACTTCTCAGAATCCACGGAAACAGTCCTAGGGAACGGCTCCAACAAATTGTGGTGTAACTCTGAGTGATGAAGTAACACGTAAGAAAGCAATTTCTCAGAAAGCTCTATAAGTATTTGATCTGAGTATATTTTCTTCATCTCCGTCAGCTGCATAGCGCTAAGTAGTATTCCATTGCAGATTTCAAGAAAACTGGGTTAGCAAACTGAACACAGAGGAGAAACGAGTAATTCTGTGAGTTGCATTCACACATGGCAATGCAGTTTCTCACAAAGCTTCTCTTTAGTTATTATGTGAGAATATTTCCTTTTTCACCATAGCCCTCAACGAGCTCCCAAATATACCTCTGCAGAATCCATGACAACAATGTTAGCAAACTGTTCCAAGAAGGGAAGGGTGGAACTCTGTGTGATGAAGTCACACATCAGAAAGCAATCTCTCAGAAAGCTTCTCTCTACTCATTATGTGACGATATTTCCTTTCTCACCATGGGCCCCCTATGGGCTCCCAAATATCACTTTCCAGATTCCACGAAAAGAGTGTTAGCAAACTGCTTTCTGAAGTCTAAGTTATAAGTCTGTGAGATGAACTCACAGAACAGAAAGAAGTTTCTCAGAAAGCTTCTTTCACGTTTTGAACGGATGAAATTTCCTTTATCAGCGTAGGCCTCAAAGCGATGCAAGGAAGCCCTTCTCAGCTACCTCAAAGACAGTGTTAATGGACTGCTCCACGAAACATAAGTGTAACTCTGTGAGATGAATTCACACATCACCAGGCAGTTTCTAAGAAAGCTTCTTTCTAGTTTTCATCTGTGGATATATCCTCTGTCACCGTAAGCTTCATTGCGCTATGAAGTGTCTAATTGCAGATTTCCAGAAAACTGTGTTAACAAACTGATCACTGAAGAGAAACGTGTAACTCTGAGAGTTGCATTCACACATGGCAATGCAGTTTCTCAGAAAGCTTCTCTTTAGTTATTATGTGAGAATATTTCCTTTTTCACCATAGCCCTCAATGAGCTCCCAAATATACCTTTGCAGAATCCATGACAACAGTGTTAGCAAACTGTTCCAAGAAGGGAAGGGTGGAACTCTGTGTGATGAAGTCACACATCAGAAAGCAATCTCTCAGAAAGCTTCTCTCTACTTATTATGTGACGATATTTCCTTTCTCACCATGGGCCCCTATGGGCTCCCAAATATCACTTTCCAGATTCCACGAAAAGAGTGTTAGCAAACTGCTTTCTGAAGTCTAAGTTATAAGTCTGTGAGATGAACTCACAGAACAGAAAGAAGTTTCTCAGAAAGCTTCTTTCACGTTTTGAACGGATGAAATTTCCTTTATCAGCGTAGGCCTCAAAGCGATGCAAGGAAGCCCTTCTCAGTTTCCTCAAAGACAGTGTTAATGGACTGCTCCACGAAACATAAGTGTAACTCTGTGAGATGAATTCACACATCACCAGGCAGTTTCTAAGAAAGCTTCTTTCTAGTTTTCATCTGTGGATATATCCTTTGTCACCGTAAGCTTCATTGCGCTATGAAGTGTCTAATTGCAGATTTCCAGAAAACTGTGTTAACAAACTGATCACTGAAGAGAAACGTGTAACTCTGAGAGTTGCATTCACACATGGCAATGCAGTTTCTCAGAAAGCTTCTCTTTAGTTATTATGTGAGAATATTTCCTTTTTCACCATAGCCCTCAATGAGCTCCCAAATATACCTTTGCAGAATCCATGACAACAGTGTTAGCAAACTGTTCCAAGAAGGGAAGGGTGGAACTCTGTGTGATGAAGTCACACATCAGAAAGCAATCTCTCAGAAAGCTTCTCTCTACTTCTTATGTGACGATATTTCCTTTCTCACCATGGGCCCCTATGGGCTCCCAAATATCACTTTCCAGATTCCACGAAAAGAGTGTTAGCAAACTGCTTTCTGAAGTCTAAGTTATAAGTCTGTGAGATGAACTCACAGAACAGAAAGAAGTTTCTCAGAAAGCTTCTTTCACGTTTTGAACGGATGAAATTTCCTTTATCAGCGTAGGCCTCAAAGCGATGCAAGGAAGCCCTTCTCAGTTTCCTCAAAGACAGTGTTAATGGACTGCTCCACGAAACATAAGTGTAACTCTGTGAGATGAATTCACACATCACCAGGCAGTTTCTAAGAAAGCTTCTTTCTAGTTTTCATCTGTGGATATATCCTCTGTCACCGTAAGCTTCATTGCGCTATGAAGTGTCTAATTGCAGATTTCCAGAAAACTGTGTTAACAAACTGATCACTGAAGAGAAACGTGTAACTCTGAGAGTTGCATTCACACATGGCAATGCAGTTTCTCAGAAAGCTTCTCTTTAGTTATTATGTGAGAATATTTCCTTTTTCACCATAGCCCTCAATGAGCTCCCAAATATACCTTTGCAGAATCCATGACAACAGGGTTAGCAAACTGTTCCAAGAGGGAATTGTGGAACTCTGTGTGATGAAGTCACACATCAGAAAGCAATCTCTCAGAAAGCTTCTCTCTACTTCTTATGTGACGATATTTCCTTTCTCACCATGGGCCCCTATGTGCTCCCAAATATCACTTTCCAGATTCCACGAAAAGAGTGTTAGCAAACTACTTTCTGAAGTGTAAGTTATAAGTCTCTGAAATGAACTCACAGATCAGAAAGAAGTTTCTCAGAAAGCTTCTTTCTCATTTCTGCCGGAGGATATTTCCTTTGGCCCCTATTTTCTTCAATGAGATCCGAAATATCAGTTCTTAGATTCCACACAATCAGGGCTAGGCAACGGCCCCACGAAATACAGGTGTAACTCAGTGGGTTGAATTCACACATCCCAAAGCGGTTTCTCAGAAAGCTTCTTTCTTGCTTAAGATGAAGTTATTTGTGGTCTCGGAGCGCCACCGTGTGTCCTATTGGAGATTCTGCGAAAACTCTGCAAGCAAGCTTCTCATTGCAAACAATGATGGAACTCTGTGGGCTGAGTTCACCCACAACAAAGAAGTTTCTGAGAAGGCTTCTCTGCACGTTTGTCTGAGGATACTTCCTTATCCAAGATGGGATTCAACGATATCCAAGACATCACTTATGAGAATCCACAAAATGAGTGCTAGCAAACTCCCCCAAGAGAGGGTGCTGTAACACTGTGAAATGAATTCACACAGCACAAAGCCGTTTCTCAGAAAGTTTCATTCCGCTTTATCTCGGAGGATATTTCCTTTGTTCTTCAACCCCTCAAACCCATTGGAAATATCACTTCTCAGAATCCACGGAAACAGTCCTAGGGAACGGCTCCAACAAATTGTGGTGTAACTCTGAGTGATGAAGTAACACGTAAGAAAGCAATTTCTCAGAAAGCTCTATAAGTATTTGATCTGAGTATATTTTCTTCATCTCCGTCAGCTGCATAGCGCTAAGTAGTATTCCATTGCAGATTTCAAGAAAACTGGGTTAGCAAACTGAACACAGAGGAGAAACGAGTAATTCTGTGAGTTGCATTCACACATGGCAATGCAGTTTCTCACAAAGCTTCTCTTTAGTTATTATGTGAGAATATTTCCTTTTTCACCATAGCCCTCAACGAGCTCCCAAATATACCTCTGCAGAATCCATGACAACAATGTTAGCAAACTGTTCCAAGAAGGGAAGGGTGGAACTCTGTGTGATGAAGTCACACATCAGAAAGCAATCTCTCAGAAAGCTTCTCTCTACTCATTATGTGACGATATTTCCTTTCTCACCATGGGCCCCCTATGGGCTCCCAAATATCACTTTCCAGATTCCACGAAAAGAGTGTTAGCAAACTGCTTTCTGAAGTCTAAGTTATAAGTCTGTGAGATGAACTCACAGAACAGAAAGAAGTTTCTCAGAAAGCTTCTTTCACGTTTTGAACGGATGAAATTTCCTTTATCAGCGTAGGCCTCAAAGCGATGCAAGGAAGCCCTTCTCAGTTCCTCAAAGACAGTGTTAATGGACTGCTCCACGAAACATAAGTGTAACTCTGTGAGATGAATTCACACATCACCAGGCAGTTTCTAAGAAAGCTTCTTTCTAGTTTTCATCTGTGGATATATCCTCTGTCACCGTAAGCTTCATTGCGCTATGAAGTGTCTAATTGCAGATTTCCAGAAAACTGTGTTAACAAACTGATCACTGAAGAGAAACGTGTAACTCTGAGAGTTGCATTCACACATGGCAATGCAGTTTCTCAGAAAGCTTCTCTTTAGTTATTATGTGAGAATATTTCCTTTTTCACCATAGCCCTCAATGAGCTCCCAAATATACCTTTGCAGAATCCATGACAACAGTGTTAGCAAACTGTTCCAAGAAGGGAAGGGTGGAACTCTGTGTGATGATGTCACACATCAGAAAGCAATCTCTCAGAAAGCTTCTCTCTAGTTATTATGTGAGGATATTTCCGTTCTCGGCATTTGACACTATGGGCTCCCAAATATCACTTTCCAGATTCCACGAAAAGAGTGTCAGCAAACTGCTTTCTGAAGTCTAAGTTATAAGTCTGAGGGATTAACTCACAGATCAGAAAAAAAGTTTCTCAGGAAGCTTCTTTCACGTTTTGAACGGATGAAATTTTTTTTTTTTTTTTGAGACGGAGTCTCGCTCTGTGGCCCAGGCTGGAGTGCAGTGGCGCGATCCCGGCTCACTGTAAGCTCCACCTCCCGGGTTCCCGCCATTCTCCTGCCTCAGCCTCCCAAGCAGCTGGGACTACAAGCGCTCCCCGCCACGCCCGGCTAATTTTTTGCATTTTTAGTAGAGACGGGGTTTCACCATGTTAGCCAGGATGGTCTCGATCTCCTGACCTTGTGATCCGCCCGTCTCGGCTCCCAGAGTGCTTGGATTACAGGCATGTTCCTCAAAGACAGTGTTAATGGACTGCTCCACGAAACATAAGTGTAACTCTGTGAGATGAATTCACACATCACCAGGCAGTTTCTAAGAAAGCTTCTTTCTAGTTTTCATCTGAGGATATATCCTTTGTCACCATAAGCTTCATTGCGCTATGAAGTGTCTAATTGCAGATTTCAGAAAACTGTGTTAACAAACTGATCACTGAAGAGAAACGTGTAACTCTGAGAGTTGCATTCACACATGGCAATGCAGTTTCTCAGAAAGCTTCTCTTTAGTTATTATGTGAGAATATTTCCTTTTTCACCATAGCCCTCAATGAGCTCCCAAATATACCTTTGCAGAATCCATGACAACAGGGTTAGCAAACTGTTCCAAGAAGGGAATTGTGGAACTCTGTGTGATGAAGTCACACATCAGAAAGCAATCTCTCAGAAAGCTTCTCTCTACTTATTATGTGACGATATTTCCTTTCTCACCATGGGCCCCTATGGGCTCCCAAATATCACTTTCCAGATTCCACGAAAAGAGTGTTAGCAAACTGCTTTCTGAAGTCTAAGTTATAAGTCTGTGAGATGAACTCACAGATCAGAAAGAAGTTTCTCAGAAAGCTTCTTTCACGTTTGAACGGATGAAATTTCCTTTATCAGCGTAGGCCTCAAAGCGATCAAGGAAGCCCTTCTCAGTTATCCTCAAAGACAGTGTTAATGCACTGCGCCACGAAACACAAGTGTAACTCTGTGAGATGAATTCACACATCACCAAGAAGTTTCTAAGTAAGTTTCTTTCTAGTATTCATCTGTGGATATTTCCTTTGTCAACGTAAGCTTCATGGCGCTATGAAGTATCTAATTGCAGATTTCCAGAAACCTGTGTTAACAAACTGATCACTGAAGAGAAACGTGTGAATCTCTGTGTTGCATTCACACATGGCAATGCAGTTTCCCGGAAAGCTTCTCTCTAGTTATTATGTGAGGATATTTCCTTTTTCACCATGGGCCCCTATAGGCACTCAAATATCACTTTCCAGATTCCACGAAAAGAATGTTAGCAAACTGCTTTCTGAAGTCCAAGTTATAAGTCTCTGAGATAAACTCACAGATCAGAAACAAGGTTCTCAGAAAGCTTCTTTCACGTATTGAACGGATGAAATTTCCTTTATCAGCGTAGGCCTCAAAGCGATCCAAGGGAGCCCTTCTCAGGTTCCTCAAAGACAGTGTTAATGGACTGCTCCACGAAACATAAGTGTAACTCTGTGAGATGAATTCACACATAACCAAGAAGTTTCAAGAAAGCTTCTTTCTAGTTTTCATCTGTGGATATTTCCTTTGTCACCGAAAGCTTCCTTGCTCTATGAAGTATCCAATTGCAGATTTCCAGAAAACTGTCTTAACAAACTGATCACTGAAGAGAAACGTGTAACTCTGTGTGTTGCATTCACACATGGCAATGCAGTTTCTCAGAAAGCTTCTCTTTAGTTATTATGTGAGAATATTTCCTTTTTCACCATAGCCCTCAATGAGCTCCCAAATATACCTTTGCAGAATCCATGACAACAGTGTTAGCAAACTGTTCCAAGAAGGGAAGGGTGGAACTCTGTGTGATGAAGTCACACATCAGAAAGCAATCTCTCAGAAAGCTTCTCTCTACTTCATTATGTGACGATATTTCCTTTCTCACCATGGGCACCCTATGGGCTCCCAAATATCACTTTCCAGATTCCACGAAAAGAGTGTTAGCAAACTGCTTTCTGAAGTCTAAGTTATAAGTCTGTGAGATGAACTCACAGAACAGAAAGAAGTTTCTCAGAAAGCTTCTTTCACGTTTTGAACGGATGAAATTTCCTTTATCAGCGTAGGCCTCAAAGCGATGCAAGGAAGCCCTTCTCAGTTCCTCAAAGACAGTGTTAATGGACTGCTCCACGAAACATAAGTGTAACTCTGTGAGATGAATTCACACATCACCAAGCAGTTTCTAAGAAAGCTTCTTTCTAGTTTTCATCTGTGGATATATCCTTTGTCACCGTAAGCTTCATTGCGCTATGAAGTATCTAATTGCAGATTTCCAGAAAACTGTGTTAACAAACTGATCACTGAAGAGAAACGTGTAACTCTGAGAGTTGCATTCACACATGGCAATGCAGTTTCTCAGAAAGCTTCTCTTTAGTTATTATGTGATGATATTTCCTTTTTCACCATAGCCCTCAAAGAGCTCCCAAATATACCTTTGCAGAATCCATGACAACAGTGTTAGCAAACTGTTCCAAGAAGGAAAGGGTGGAACTCTGTGAGAAGAAGTCACACATCAGAAAGCAATCTCTCAGAAAGCTTCTCTCTAGTTATTATGTGAGGATATTTCCTTTTTCAACATGGGCCCCTATGGGATCCGTAATATCACTTTCCAGATTCCACGAAAGGAATGTTAGCAAACTGCTTTCTGAAGTGTAAGTTATATGTCTGTGAGATGAACTCACAGAACAGAAAGAAGGTTCTAAGAAAGCTTCTTTCACGTTTTGTACTGATGAGATTTCCCTTATCAGCGTAGGCCTCAAAGCGATCCAAGGAAGCCGTTCTCAGGTTCCTCAAAGACAGTGTTAATGGACTGCTAACGAAACATAAGTGTAACTCTGTGAGATGAATTCACACATCACCAAGAAGTTTCTAAGAAAGCTTCTTTCTAGTTTTCATCTGTGGATATTTCCTTTCTCACTGTAAGCTTCATGGCGCTATGAAGTATCTAATTGCAGATTTCCAGAAAACTGTGTTAACAAACTGATCACTGAAAAGAAACGTGTAACTCTGAGAGTTGCATTCACACATGGCAATGCAGTTTCTCAGAAAGCTTCTCTTTAGTTATTATGTGATGATATTTCCTTTTTCACCATAGCCCTCAAAGAGCTCCCAAATATACCTTTGCAGAATCCATGACAACAGTGTTAGCAAACTGTTCCAAGAAGGAAAGGGTGGAACTCTGTGAGAAGAAGTCACACATCAGAAAGCAATCTCTCAGAAAGCTTCTCTCTAGTTATTATGTGAGGATATTTCCTTTTTCAACATGGGCCCCTATGGGATCCGTAATATCACTTTCCAGATTCCACGAAAGGAATGTTAGCAAACTGCTTTCTGAAGTGTAAGTTATATGTCTGTGAGATGAACTCACAGAACAGAAAGAAGGTTCTAAGAAAGCTTCTTTCACGTTTTGTACTGATGAGATTTCCCTTATCAGCGTAGGCCTCAAAGCGATCCAAGGAAGCCGTTCTCAGGTTCCTCAAAGACAGTGTTAATGGACTGCTCCACGAAACATAAGTGTAATTCTGTGAGATGAATTCACACATCACCACGAAGTTTCTAAGAAAGCTTCTTTCTAGTTTTCATCTGTGGATATTTCCTTTGTCGCCGTAAGCTTCATTGCACTAGAAAGTATCTAATTGCAGATTTCCAGAACACTGTGTTAACAAACTGAAACTGATCACTGAAGAGAAACGTGTGACTCTGAGAGTTGCATTCACACATGCAAATGCAGTATCTCACAAAGCTTCTCTTTAGTTATTATGTGAGAATATTTCCTTTTTCACCATAGCCCTCAATGAGCTCCCAAATATACCTTTGCAGAATCCATGACAACAGTGTTAGCAAACTGTTCCAAGAAGGGAAGGGTGGAACTCTGTGTGATGAAGTCACACATCAGAAAGCAAATCTCTCAGAAAGCTTCTCTCTACTTATGATGTGACGATATTTCCTTCTCACCATGGGCCCCTATGGGCTCCCAAATATCACTTTCCAGATTCCACGAAAAGAGTGTTAGCAAACTGCTTTCTGAAGTCTAAGTTATAAGTCTGTGAGATGAACTCACAGAACAGAAGAAGTTTCTCAGAAAGCTTCTTTCACGTTTTGAACGGATGAAATTTCCTTATCAGCGTTGGCCTTAAAGCGATGCAAGGAAGCCCTTCTCAGGTTCCTCAAAGACAGTGTTAATGGACTGCTCCACGAAACATAAGTGTAACTCTGTGAGATGAATTCACACATCACCAGGCAGTTTCTAAGAAAGCTTCTTTCTAGTTTTCATCTGTGGATATATCCTTTGTCACCGTAAGCTTCATTGCGCTATGAAGTGTCTAATTGCAGATTTCCGGAAAACTGTGTTAACAAACTGATCACTGAAGAGAAACGTGTAACTCTGAGAGTTGCATTCACACATGGCAATGCACTTTCTCAGAAAGCTTCTCTTTAATTATTATTCGAGGATATTTCCTTTTTCACCGTAGCCCACAATGAGCTCCCAAATATACCTTTGCAGAATCCACAACAACAGTGTTAGCAGGAAGTTCCAAGAAGGGAAGGGTGGAACTCTGTGTGATGAAGTCACACATCAGAAAGCAATCTCTCAGAAAGTTTCTCTCTAGTTATTATGTGAGGATATTTCCTTTTTCACCATGGGCTCCTATGGGCTCCCAAATATCACTTTCCAGATTCCACGAAAAGAATGTTAGCAAACTGCTTTCTGAAGTCCAAGTTATAAGTCTGTGAGATGAACTCACCGATCAGAAAATAGTTTCTCAGAAAGCTTCTTCACGTTTTGAACGGATGAAATTTCCCTTATCAGCGTAGGCCTCAAAACGATCCCAGGAAGTCCTTCTCAGATTTCTCAAAGAGAGTGTTAATGGACTGCTCCACGAAACATAAGTGTCACTCTGTGAGATGAATTCACACATCTCCAAGAACTTTCTAAGAATGCTTCTTTCTAGTTTTCATTTGTGGTTATTTCCTTTGTCACCGTAAGCTTCATGCGCAATGAAGTATCTAATTGCAGATTTCCAGAAAACTGTGTTAATGAACTGATTACTGAAGAGAAACGTGTAACTCTGAGAGTTGCATTCACACATGGCAATGCAGTTTCTCAGAGAGCTTCTCTTTCGTTATTTTGCGAGGATATTTCCTTTTTCACCATAGCCCTCAATAAGCTCCCAAATATACCTTTGCAGAATCCACGACAACAGTGTTAGCAAACTGTTCCAAGAAGGGAAGGGTGGAACTCTGTGTGATGAAGTCAAACATCAGAAAGCAATCTCTCAGAAAGCTTCTCTCTAGTTATTATGTCAGGATATTTCCTTTTTCACCATGGGCCCCTATGGGCTCCCAAATATCACTTTCCAGATTCCACGAAAAGAATGTTAGCAAATTGCTTTCTGAAGTCTAAGTTATAAGTCTGTGAGATGAACTCGCAGATCAGAAAGAAGTTTCTCACAAACTTCTTTCATGTTTTGAACGGATGAAATTTCCTTTATCAGTGAAGGCCTCAAAGCGATCCAAGGAAGCCCTTCTCAGGTTCCTCTAAGACAGTGTTAATGGACTGCTCCACGAAATATAAGTGTAACTCTGTGAGATGAATTCACACATCAACAAGAAGTTTCTAAGAAAGCTTCTTTCTAGTTTTCATCTGTGGATATTTCCTTTGTCACTGTAAGTTTCATTGCGCTGTGAAGTATCTAATTGCAGATTTCCAGAATACTGTGTTAACAAACTGATAAATGAAGAGAAACGTGTAACTCTGAGAGTTGCATTCACACATGGCAATGCAGTTTCTCAGAAAGCTTCTCTTTCGTTATTATGCGAGGATATTTCCTTTTTCACCATAGCCCTCAATGAGCTCCCAAATATACCTTTGCAGAATCCACGACAACAGTGTTAGCAAACTGTTCCAAGAAGGGAAGGGTGGAACTCTGTGTGATGAAGTCAAACATCAGAAAGCAATCTCTCAGAAAGCTTCTCTCTAGTTATTATGTGAGGATGTTTCCTGTTTCACCATTGGCCCCTATTGGCTCCCAAATATCACTTTCCAGATTCCACGAAAAGAATGTTAGCAAATTGCTTTCTGAAGTCTAAGTTATAAGTCTGTGAGATGAACTCGCAGATCAGAAAGAAGTTTCTCACAAAGCTTCTTTCATGTTTTGAACGGATGAAATTTCCTTTATCAGTGAAGGCCTCAAAGCGATCCAAGGAAGCCCTTCTCAGGTTCCTCTAAGACAGTGTTAATGGACTGCTCCACGAAACATAAGTGTAACTCTGTGAGATGAATTCACACATCAACAAGAAGTTTCTAAGAAAGCTTCTTTCTAGTTTTCATCTGTGGATATTTCCTTTGTCACTGTAAGTTTCATTGCGCAGTGAAGTATCTAATTGCAGATTTCCAGAATACTGTGTGAACAAACTGATCAATGAAGAGAAACGTGTAACTCTGAGAATTGCATTCACACATGGCAATGCAGTTTCTCAGAAAGCTTCTCTTTAGTTATTTTGCGAAGATATTTCATTTTTCAAAATAGCCCTCAATGAGCTACCAAACATAAGTTTGCAGAATCCACGACAACAGTTTTAGCAAACTGTTCCAAGAAGGGAAGGGTGGAACTCTGTGTGATGAAGTCACACATCAGAAAGCAATCTCTCAGAAAGCTTCTCTCTAATTATTATGTGAGGATATTTCCTTTTTCACCATGGGCCCCTATGGGCTCCCAAATATCACTTTCCAGATTCCACGAAAAGAATGTTAGCAAACTTCTTTCTGAAGTCTAAGTTATAAGTCTTTGAGATGAACTCACAGATCACAAAGAAGTTTCTCAGAAAGCTTCTTTCATGTTTTGAACTGATGAAATTTCCTTTATCAGTGAAGGTCTCAAAGCGATCCAAGGAAGCACTTCTCAGGTTCCTCGAAGACAGTGTTAATGGACTCCTCCACGAAACATAACTGTAACTCTGTGAGTTGAATTCACACATCACCAAGAAGTTTCTAAGAAAGCTTCTTTCTAGTTTTCATCTGTAGATATTTCCTTTGTCACCGTGAACTTCATGAGCTATGAAGTATCTAATTGCAGATTTCCAGAAAACTGTGTTAACAAACTGATCACTGAAGAGACACGTGTAACTCTGAGAGTTGTATTCACACATGGCAATGGAGTTTCTCAGAAAGCTTCTCTTTAGTTATTATGTGAGGATGTTTCCTTTTTCACTGTAGC
This sequence comes from Rhinopithecus roxellana, assembly GCF_007565055.1. Classification (NCBI taxonomy): domain Eukaryota; kingdom Metazoa; phylum Chordata; class Mammalia; order Primates; family Cercopithecidae; genus Rhinopithecus; species Rhinopithecus roxellana. The sequence continues at coordinate 55,769,991 of NC_044561.1, forward strand.
CCTCAATGAGCTCCCCAATATACCTTTGCAGAATCAACAACAACAGTGTTAGCAAACTGTTCCAAGAAGGGAAGGTTGGAACTCTGTGTGATGAAGTCACACATCAGAAAGAAATCTCTCAGAAAGCTTCTCTCTAGTTATTATGTGAGGATATTTCCTTTTTCACCATGGGCCCCTAAGGGCTCCCGAATATCACTTTCCAGATTCCACGAAAAGAATGTTAGCAAACTGCTTTCTGAAGTCTAAGTTATAAGTCTGTGAGATGAACTCACAGAACAGAAAGAAGTTTCTCAGAAAGCTTCTCTTTAGTTATTTTGCGAGGATATTTCCTTTTTCACCATAGCCCTCAAAGAACTCCCAAATATACCTTTGCAGAATCCACGACAACAGTGTTAGCAAACTGTTCCAAGAAGGGAAGGGTGGAACTCTGTGTGATGAAGTCACACATCGGAAAGCAATCTCTCAGAAAGCTTCTTACTAATTATTATGTGAGGATATTTCCTTTTTCACCAGGGTCCCGTATGGGCTCCCAAATATCACTTTCCAGATTCCTCGAAAAGAATGTTAGCAAACTGCTTTCTGAACTCTAAGTTATAAGTCTGTGAGATGTACTGACAGATCAGAAAGAAGTTTCTCAGAAAGCTTCTTTCACGTTTTGAACTGATGAAATGTCCTTTATCAGCGAAGGCCTCAAAGCGATCCAAGGAAGCCCTTCTCAGGTTCCTCAAAGACAGTGTTAATGGACTGCTCCACGAAACATAAGTGTAACTCTGTGAGATGAGTTCACACATCACCAAGAAGTTTCTAAGAAAGCTTCTTTCTAGTTTTCATCTGTGGATATTTCCTTTGTCACCGAAAGCGTCATGCGCAATGAAGTATCTAATTGCAGATTTCCAGAAAACTGTGTTAACAAACTGATCACTGAAGAGAAACGTGTAACTCTGTGATTTGCATTCACACATGGCAATGCAGTTTCTCAGAAAGCTTCTCTTTAGTTATTATGCGAGGATATTTCCTTTTTCACCATAGCCCTCAATGAGCTCCCAAATATACCTTTGCAGAATCCACGACAACAGTGTTAGCAAACTGTTCCAAGAAGGGAAGGATGGAACTCTGTGTGATGAAGTCACACATCAGAAAGCAATCTGTCAGAAAGCTTCTCTCTAGTTATTATGTGAGGATGTTTCCTTTTTCACCATGGGCCCCAATGATCTCCCAAATATCACTTTCCAGATTCCACGAAAAGAGTGTTAGCAAACTGCTTCCTGAAGTCTAATTTATAAGTCTGTGAGATGAACTCACAGATCAGAAGGAAGTTTCTCAGAAATCTTCTTTCTCATTTCTGCCGGAGGATATTTCCTTTGTCCCCATTTTCTTCAATGAGATCCGATTTATCCGTTCTTAGATTCCAAACATCAGGGCTAGGAAACGGCCCCACGAAATAAAGGTGTAACTCAGTGGGTTGAATTCACACTTCCCAAAGCGGTTTCTCAGAAAGCCTCTTTCTTGCTTCAGATGAAGTTATTTGTGGTCTCGGAGCGCCACCTTTTGTCCTTTGCCGAATCTGTGAAAACTCTGCAAGCAAGCTTCTCAGTGCAAACAATGATGGAACTCTGTGGGCTGAGTTCACCCACAACAAAGAAGTTTCTGAGAAGGCTTCTCTGCACGTTTGTCTTAGGATACTTCCTTATCCACCATGGGATTCAACGATATCCAAGATATCACTCCTGAGATTCCACAAAATGAGTGCTAGCAAACTCCCCAACAGAGGGTGGTGTAACACTGCGAAATGAATTCACACAGCACAAAGCCGTTTCTCAGAAAGTTTCATTCCGCTTTATCTCGGAGGATATTTCCTTTGTTCTTCAACCCCTCAAACACATTGGAAATATCACTTCTCAGAATCCACGGAAACAGTCCTAGGGAACGGCTCCAACAAATTGTGGTGTAACTCTGAGTGATGAAGTAACACGTAAGAAAGCAATTTCTCAGAAAGCTCTATAAGTATTTAAATGGGTATATTTTCTTCATCACCGTCAGCTGCATAGCGCTAAGTAGTATTCCATTGCAGATTTCAAGAAAACTCGGTTAGCAAACTGAACACAGAGGAGAAACGAGTAATTCTGTGAGTTGCATTCACACATGGCAATGCAGTTTCTCAGAAAGCTTCTCTTTAGTTATTATGTGAGGATAATTCCTTTTTCACCATTTTCCTCAAAGAGCTCCCAAATATAGCTTTTCAGATTCCACGAAAAGAATGTTAGCAAACTGCTTTCTGAAATCTAGGTTATAAGTTGTGAGATGAACTCACAGATCAGAAACAAGGTTCTCAGAAAGTTTCTTTCACGTTTTGAACGGATGAAATTTTCTTTATCAGCGTAGGCCTCAAAGAGATCCAAGGAAGCCCTTCTCAGGTTCCTCAAAGACAGTGTTAATGGACTGCTCCACGAAACATAAGTGTAACTCTGTGAGATGAATTCACACATCACCAAGAAGTTTCTAAGAAAGCTTCTTTCTAGTTTTCATCTGTGGATATTTCCTTTGTTACCATAAGGTTCATTGCGCTATGAAGTATCTAATTGCAGATTTCCAGAAAACTGTGTTAACAAACTGATCACTGAAGAGAAACGGGTAACTCTGTCTGTTGCATTCACACACGGCAATGCAGTTTCTCAGAAAGCTTCTCTTTAGTTATTATGTAAGGATATTGCCTTTTTCATATAGCCGTCAATGAGCTCCCAAATATACCTTTGCAGAATCCACGACAACAGTGTTAGCAAACTGTTTCAAGAAGGGAAGGAAGGATCGCTGTGTGATGACGTCACACATCAGAAAGCAATCTCTCAGAAAGCTTCTCTCTAGTTATTATGTGAGGATATTTCCTTTTTCACCAATGGCCCCTATGATCTCCCAACTATCACTATCCAGATTCCACGAAAAGAATGTTAGCAAACTACTTCCTGAAGTCTAAGTTATAAGTCTGTGAGATGAACTCACAGATCAGAAAGAAGTTTCTCAGAAAGCTTCTTACACCTTTCGAACGGATGAAATTTCCTTTATCAGTGTAGGCTTCAAAGCGATCAAAGGAAGCCCTTCTCAAGTTCCTCAAAGACAGTGTTAATGGAATGCTCCACGAAACATAAGTGTAACTCTGTGAGATGAATTCACACATCACCAAGAAGTTTCTAAGACAGCATGTTTCTAGTTTTCATCTGTGGATATTTCCTTTGTCACCGTAAGCTTCAATGCGCTATGAAGTATCTAATTGCAGATTTCCAGAGAACTGTGTTAACAAACTGATCACTGAAGAGAAACGTGTAACTCTGTGTGTTGCATTCACACATGGCAATACAGATTCTCCGAATGCTTCTCTTTTGTTATTATGTGAGGAAATTTCATTTTTCACCATAGCCCTCAATGAGTTCCCAAATATACCTTTGCAGAATCCACGACAACAGTGTTAGCAAACTGTTCCATGAAGCGAAGGGTGGAACTCTGTGTGATGAAGTCACACATCAGAAAGCAATCTCTCAGAAAGCTTCTATCTAGTTATTATGTGAGGATATTTCCTTTTTCACCTTGGGCCCCTATGGGCTCCCAAATATCACTTTCCAGATTCCAAGAAAAGAGTGTTAGCAAACTGCTTCCTGAAGTCAAAGTTATAAGTCTGTGAGATGAACTCACAGATCAGAAAGTAGGTTCTCAGAAAGCTTCTTTCAGGTTTTGAACGTATGAAATTTCCTTTATCAGCGTAGGCCTCAGAGCGATCCAAGGAAGCCCTTCTCAGGTTCCTCAAAGACAGTGTTAATTTACTGCTCCAGGAAACATAAGTGTAACTCTGTGAGATGAATTCACACATCACCAGGAAGTTTCTAAGAAAGCTTCTTTCTAGTTTTCATCTGTGGATATTTCCTTTGTCACTGTAAGCTTCATTGCGTTATGAAGTATCTAATTGCATATTTTCAGAAAACTGTGTTAATAAACTGATCACTGAAGAGACACGTGTAACTCTGAGAGTTGCATTCACACATGGCAATGCAGTTTCTCAGAAAGCTTCTCTTTAGTTATTATGTGAGGATATTTCCTTTTTCACCATAGCCCTCAATGAGCTCCCAAATATAACTTTGCAGAATCCACGAGAACAGTGTTAGCAAACTGTTCCAAGAAGGGAAGGGTGGAACTCTGTGTGATGAAGTCACACATGAGAAAGAAATCTCTCAGAAAGCTTCTTTCTAGTTATTATGTAAGGATATTTCCTTTTTCACCATCTGCCCTTAAGGGCTCCCAGATATCACTTTCCAGTTTCCACGAAAAGAGTGCTAGCAAACTGCATCTTGAAGTATAAGTTATAAGTCTGTGAGATGAACTCACAGATTAGAAAGAAGGTTCTCAGAGAGCTTCTTTAACGTTTTGAACGGATGAAATTTCCTTTATCATCGTATGCCTCAAAGCGATCCAAGGAAGCCCTTCTCAGGTTCCTCAAAGACAGTGTTAATGCACTGCTCCACGAAACATAAGTGTAACTCTGTGAGATGAATTCACACATCACCAAGAAGTTACTAAGGAAGCTTCTTGCCAGTATTCATCTGTGGATATTTCCTTTGTCACCGTAAGCTTCATTGCTCTATGAAGTGTCTAATTGCAGATTTCCAGAAAACTGTGTTAAGAAACTAGTCACTGAAGAGAAACGTGTAACTCTGAGAGTTGCATTCACACATGGCAATGCAGTTTCTCAGAAAGCTTCTTTTTAGTTATTATGTGAGGATATTTCCTTTTTCATCATAGCCCTAAATGAGCTTCCAAATATACCTTTGCAGAATCCACAACAACAGTGTTAGCAAACTGTTCCAAGAAGGGAAGGTTGGAACTCTGTGTGATGAAGACACTCATGAGAAAGCAATCTCTCAGAAAGCTTCTCTCTAGTTATTATGTGAGGATATTTCCTTTTTCACCATGGGTCCCTATGGGCTCCCAAATATCACTTTCCAGATTCCATGAAAAGAGTGTTAGCAAACTGCTTCCTGAAGTCTAAGTAATAAGTCTGTGAGATGTACTCACAGATCAGAAAGAAGGTTCTCAGAAAGCTTCTTTGACGTGTTGAATGGATGAAATTTTCTTTATCAGCGTAGGCCTCAAAGCGATCCAAGGAAGCACTTCTCAGGTTTCTCAAAGACAGTGTTAATGGACTGCTCCACGAAACCTAAGTGAAACTCTGCGAGATGAATTCACACATCACCAAGAAGTTTCTAGGAAAGCTTCTTTCTAGTTTTCATCTGTGGATATTTCCTTTGTCACCGTAAGCTTCATTACGCTATGAAGTATCTAATTGCAGATTTCCAGAAAACTGTGTTAACAAACTGATCACTGAAGAGAAACATGTAACTCTGACAGTTGCATTCACACATGGCAATGCAGTTTCTCAGAAAGCTTCTCTTTAGTTATTATGTGAGGATATTTCCTTTTTCACCATAGCCCTCAATGAGGTCCCAAATATACCTTTGCAGAATTCAAGAAAACCGTGTTAGCAAACTGTTCCAAGAAGGGAAGGTTGGAACTCTGTTTGATGAAGTCACACATCAGAAAGCAATCTCTTAGAAAGCTTCTCTCTAGTTATTATATGATTATATTTCTTTTTTCACCATGGGACCCTATGGGCTTCCAAATATCACTTTCCAGTTTCCACGAAAAGAGTGTTAGCAAACTGCTTCCTGAAGTCGAAGTTATAAGTCTGTGAGATGAACTCACAGATCAGAAAGAAGGTTCTCAGAAAGCTTCTTTCACGTTTTGAACGGATGAAATTTCCTTTATCAGCGTAGGCCTAAAAGCGATGCAAGGAAGCCCGTCTCAGGTTTCTCACAGAGAGTGTAAATGGACTTCTCCACGAAATATAAGTGTAACTCTGTGAGATGAATTCACACATGACCAAAATGTTTCTAAGAAAGCTTCTTTCTAGATTTCATCTGTGGATATTTCCTTTTTCACCGTAAGCTTCATTGCGCTATGAAGTATCTAATTGCAGATTTCCAGAAAACTGTGTTAACAAACTGATCACTGAAGAGAAACTTGTAACTCTGAGAGTTGCATTCACACATGGCAATGCAGTTTCTCAGAAAGCTTCTCTTTAGTTATTATGTGAGGATATTTCCTTTTTTACCATAGCCCTCAATGAGCTCCCACATATAACGTTAGAGAATCCACGACAACAGTGTTAGCAATCTGTTCCAAGAAGGGAAGGGTGGAACTCTGTGTGATGAAGTCACACATCAGAAAGCAATCTCTCAGAAAGCTTCGCTCTTGTTTTTATGTGAGGATATTTCCTTTTTCATCATGGGCCCCTATGGGCTCCCAAATATCACTTTCCAGATTCCACGAAAAGAGTGTTAGCAAACTGCTTCGTGAAGTCTATGTTATAAGTCTGTGAGATGAACTCACAGATCAGAAAGAAGTTTTCCAGAAAGCTTCTTTCACGTTTTGAACGGATGACATTTCCTTTATCAGCGTAGGCCTCAAAGCGATGCAAGGAAGCCCTTCTCAGGTTCCTCAATGACAGTGTTAATGGACTGCTCCACGAAACATAAGTGTAACTCTGTGAGATGAATTCACACATCACCAAGAAGTTTCTAAGAAAGCTTCTTTCTAGTTTTCATCTTTGGATATTTCCTTTGTAACCGTAAGCTTCATTGCACAATGCAGTATCTAATTCCAGATTTCCAGAAAACTGTATTAACAAACTGATCACTGAAGAGAAACGTGTCACTCTGAGAGCTGCATTCACACATGGCAATGCAGTTTCTCAGAAAGCTTCTCTTTAGACATTATGTGAGGATATTTCCTTTTTCACCATAGCCGTCAATGAGCTCCCAAATATACCTTTTCAGAATCCACGACAACAGTGTTAGCAAACTGTTCCAAGAAGGGAAGGGTGGAACTCTGTGTGATGAAGTCACACATCAGAAAGCAATCTCTCAGAAAGCTTCTCTCTAGTTATTATGTGAGGATATTTCCTTTTTCACCCTGGGCCCTATGGACTCCCAAATATCACTTTCCAGATTCCTCGAAAAGAGTGTTAGCAAACTGCTTCTTGAAGTATAATTTATAAGTCTGTGAGATGAACTCACAGATCGGAAAGAAGGTTCTCAAAAAGCTTCTTTCAGGTTTTGAACGCATGAAATTTCCTCTATGAGCGTAGGCCTCAAAGCGATCCAAGGAAGCACTTTTTAGGTTCCTCAAAGACAGTGTTAATAGACTGCTCCACGAAACATCAGTGTAACTCTGTGAGATCAATTCACACATCACCAAGAAGTTTCTAGGAAAGTTTCTTTCAAGTTTTCATCTGTGGATATTTCCTTTGTCACCGTAAGCTTTATTGTGCTATGAAGTATCTAATAGCAGATTTCCAGAAAACTGTGTTAACAAACTGATCACTGAAGAGAAACGTGTAACTGTGTGAGTTGCATTCACACATGGCAATGCAGTTTCTCAGAAAGCATCTTTTCGGATATTATGTGAGGATAATTCCTTTTTCACCACAGCCCTCAATGAGTTCCCAAATATACCTTTGCAGAATCCACGACAACAGTGTCAGCAAACTGTTCCAAGAAGGGATGGCTGGAACTCTGTGTGATGAAGTCACACATCAGAAATAAATCTCTCAGAAAGCTTCTCTCTACTTATTATGTGAGGATATTTCCTTTTTCACCATGGGCCCCTATGGGCTCCCTAATATCACTTTCCAGATTCCATGAAAAGAATGTTAGCAAACTGCTTTGTGAAGTCTAAGTTATAAGTCTGTGAGATGAACTCACAGATCAGAAAGAAGTTTCTCAGAATGCTTCTTTCACGTTTCGAACGGATGAAATTTCTTTTATCAGCGTAGGCCTCAAAGCGATCCAAGGAAGCCCTTCTCAGTTTCCTCAAAGACAGTGTAAATGGACTGGTCCACCAAATATAAGTTTAACTATGTGAGATGAATTCACACATCAACAGGAAGTTTCTAAGAAAGCTTCTTTCAAGTTTTCATCTGTGGATATTTCCTTTGTCACCGTAAGCTTTATTGCGCTATGAAGTATCTAATTGCAGATTTCCAGAAAACTGTGTTATCAAAGTGAACACTGAAGAGAAACGTGTAATTCTGTGTGTTGCATTCACACATGTCAATGCAGTTTTTAGGAAAGCTTCTCTTTAGTTATTATGTGAGGATATTTCCTTTCTCACCATAGCCCTCTATGAGGTTCCAAATATACCTTTGCAGAATCCACGACAACAGTGTTAGCAAACTGTTCCAAGAAGTGACGGGTGGAACTCTGTGTGATGAAGTCACACATCAGAAAGCTTCTCTCTAGTTATAATGTGAGGACATTTCCTTTATCAGCATGGGCCCCTATTGGCTCCCTAATAACACTTTCCAGATTCCACGAAAAGAGTGTTAGCAAACTGCTTTCTGAAGTCTAAGTTATAAGTCTGTGAGATGAACTCACAGATCAGAAAGAAGGTTCTCAGAAAGTTTCTTTCACGTTTTGAACGGTTGAAATTTCCTTTAACAACGTAGGCCTCAAAGCGATCCAAGGACCCCTTCTCAGGTTCCTCAAAGACAGTGTTAATGGACTGCTCCAAGAAACATAAGTGTAACTCTGTGAGATGAATTCACACATCACCAAGAAGTTTCTAAGAAAGATTCTTTCTAGTTTTCATCTGTGGATATATCCTTTGTCACCGTAAGCTTCATTGCGCTATGAAGTATCTAATTGCAGATTTCCAGAAAACTGTGTTAACAAACTGATCACTGAAGAGAAACGTGTAACTCTGAGAGTTGCATTCACACATGGCAATGCAGTTTCTCAGAAAGCTTCTCTTTAGTTATTTTGTGAGGATATTTCCTTTTTCACCAGAGCCCTTAATGAGCTCCCAAATATAAATTTTCAGAATCCACGACAACAGTGTTAGCAAACTTTTCCAAGAAGGGAAAGGTGGAACATTGTGTGATGAAGTCACACATCAGAAAGTAATCTCTCAGAAAGCTTCTCTCTAGTTGTTATGTGAGGATATTTCCTTTTTCACCCTGGGCCTCTTTGGACTCCCAAATATCACTTTCCAGGTTCCACGAAAAGAGTGTTAGCAAACTGCTTTCTAAAGTCTAAGTTATAAGTCTGTGAGAAGAACTCACAGATCATAAAGAAGGTTCTCAGAAAGCTTCTTTCACGTTTTGAACGGATGAAATTTCCTTTATCAGCTTAGGCCTCAAAGCGATCCAAGGAAGCCCTTCTCATGTTCCTCAAAGACAGTGTTAATGGACTGCTCCATGAAACATAAGTGTAACTCTGTGACATGAATTCACACATCACCAAGAAGTTTCTAAGACAGCATGTTTCTAGTTTTCATCTGTGGATATTTCCTTTGTCACCGTAGGCTTCATTGCGCTATGAAGTATCTAATTGCAGATTTCCAGAAAACTGTGTTAACAAACTGATCACTGAAGAGAAACGTGTAACTCTGAAAGTTGCATTCACACATGGCAATGCAGTTTCTCAGAAAGCTTCTCTTTAGACATTATGTGAGGACATTTCCTTTTTCACCATAGCCGTCAATGAGCTCCCAAATATACCTTTGCAGAATCCACGACAACAGTGTGAGCAAACTGTTCCAAGAAGGGAAGGGTGGAACTCTGTGTGATGAAGACACACATCAGAAAGCAATCTCTCAGAAAGCTTCTCTCTAGTTATTATGTGAGGATATTTCCTTTTTCGAAATGCGCCCTATGGGCTCCCAAATATCACTTTCCAGATTTCACGAAAAGAGTGTTAGCAAACTGCTTCCTGAAGTATAAGTTATAAGTCTGTGAGATGAACACACAGTTCAGTGAAATGGTTCTCAGAAACCTTCTTTCAGGTTTTGAACGGATGAAATTTCCTTTATCAGCGTAGGCCTCAAAGCGATCCAAGGAAGCCCTTCTCAGGTTCCTCAAAGAGAGTGTTAATGCACTGCTCCACGAAAGATAAGTGTAACTCTGTGAGATGAATTCACACATCACCAAGAAGTTTCTTAGAAAGATTCTTTCTAGTTTTCATCTGTGGATATTTCCTTTGTCACCATAAGCTTCATTGCGCTAGGAAGTATCTAATTGCAGATTTCCAGAAAACTGTGTTAACAAACTGATCAATGAAGAGAAACGTGGAACTCTGAGAGTTGCATTCACACATGGCAATGCAGTTTCTCAGAAAGCTTCTTTTTAGTTATTATGTGAGGATATTTTATTTTTCACCCTGGGCCCCTATGGGCTCCCAAATATCATTTTCCAGATTCCACGCAAAGAATGTTAGCAAACTGCTTTCTGAAGTCTAAGTTATAAGTCTGTGAGATGAACTCACAAGTCAGAAACAAGGTTCTCACAAAGATTCTTTCACGTTTTGAACAGATGAAATTTCCTTTATCAACGTAGGCCTCAAAGCGATCCAAGGAAGCCCTTCTCAGGTTCCTCAAAGACAGTGTTAATGGACTGCTCTACGAAACATAAGTGTAACTCTGTCAGATGAATTCATACATCACCAAGATGTTTCTAAGAAAGCCTCTTTCTAGTTTTCATCTGGGGATATTTCCTTTGTCACCGTAAGCTTCATTGCGCTCTGAAGTATCTAATTGCAGATTTCCAGAAAACTGTGTAAACAAACTGATTACTGAAGAGAAAGGTGTAATTCTGAGAGTTGCATTCACACATGGCAATGCAGTTTCTCAGAAAGCTTCTCTTTAGTTATCAGGTGAGGATATTTCCTTTTTCACCACAGCCCTCAATGAGCTCCCAAATATACCTTTGCAGAATCCACGACAACAGTGTTAGCAAACTGTTCAACAAGGGAAGGGTGGAACTCTGTGTGATAAAGTCACACATCAGAAAACAATCTCTCAGAAAGCTTCTCTCTAGTTATTATGTGAGGATATTTCCTTTTTCACCATGGGCCCCTATGGGCTCCCAAATATCACTTTCCAGATTCCACGAAAAGAGTGTTAGCAAACTGCTTCCTGAAGTCTAAGTTATAAGTCTGTGAGATGAACTCACAGATCAGAAAGAAGTTTCTCAGAAAGCTTATTTCACATTTCGAAATAATCAAGTTTCCTTTATCAGCGTAGGCTTCAAAGCGATCCAAGGAAGTCCGTCACAGGTTCCACAAAGACAGTGTTAATGGACTGCTCCACGAAACATAAGTATAACTCTGTGAGATGAATTTCTACATCACCAAGAAGTTTCTAAGAAAGCTTCTTTCTAGTTTTCATCTGTGGATATTTCCTTTGTCACTGTAATGTTTATTGTGCTATGAAGAATCTAATTGCAGATTTCCAGAAAACTGTGTTAAGAAACTGATCACTGAAGAGAAACGTGTAACACTGTGAGTTGCATTCACACATGGCAATGCAGTTTCTCAGAAAGCTTCTCTTTAGTTATTATGTGAGGATATTTCCTTTTTCACCATAGCCCTCAATTAGCTCCCAAATATACCTTTGCAGAATCCACGACAACAGTGTTAGCGAACTGTTCCAAGAAGGGAAGGGTGGAACTCTGTGAGATGAACTCACACATTAGAAAGCAATCTCTCAGAAAGCTTCTCTCTAGTTATTGTGTAAGGATATTTCCTTTTTCACCATGGGCACCTATGGGCTCCCAAATATCATTTTCCAGATTCCACGAAAAGAGTGTTAGCAAACTCCTTCCTGAAATCTAAGTTATATGTCTGTGAGACGAACTCACAGATCAGAAAGAAGTTTCTCAGAAAGCTTCTATCACATTTTGAACGGATGAAAATTTCCTTATCAGAATAGGCCTCAAAGCGATCCAAGGATGCCCTTCTCAGGTTCCTCAAAGACAGTGTTAATGGACTGCTCCACGAAACATAAGTGTACCTCTTTGAGATGAATTCAAACATCATCAAGAAGCTACTAAGAAAGCTTCTTTATAGTTTTCATCAGTGGATATTTCCTTTGTCCCCGTAAGGTTCATTGCGCTATGAAGTATCTAATTGCAGATTTCCAGAAAACTGTGTTAACAAACTGATCACTGAAGAGAAACGTGTAACTCTGAGAGTTGCATTCACAGATGGCAATGCAGTTTCTCAGAAAGCTTCTCTTTAGTTATTATGTGAGAATATTTCCTTTTTCACCACAGAACTCAATGAGCTCCCAAATATACCTTTGCAGAATCCACGACAACAGTGTTAGCAAACTGTTCAAACAAGGGAAGGGTGGAACTCTGTTTGATGAAGTCACAAAACAGAAAACAATCTCTCAGAAAGCTTCTCTCTAGTTATTATGTGAGGATATTTCCTTTTTCACCATGGGCCCCTATGGGCTCCCAATATCACTTTCCAGATTCCAAGAAAAAAGTGTTAGCAAAATGTTTCCTGAAGTCTAAGTTATATGTCTGTGAGACGAACTCACAGATAAGAAATTAGATTCTCGGAAAGCTTCTTTCACATTTTGAAAGGATGAAATTTCCTTTATCAGCATAGGCCTGAAAGCAATCCAACGATGCCCTTCTCAGGTTCCTCAAAGACAGTGTTAATGCGCTGCTCCACGAAACATAAGTGTAACTCTGTGAGATGAATTCACACATCACCAAGAAGTTTCTAAGAAAGCTTCTTTCTAGTTTTCATCTGTGGATATTTCCTCTGTCACCCTAAGGTTCATTGCGCTATGAAGTATCTAATTGCAGATTTCCAGAAAACTATGTTAACCAAATGATAACTGAAGAGAAATGTCTAACTCTGTGAGTTGCTTTCACACATGGCAATGCAGTTTCTCCGAAAGCTTCTCTTTAGTTATTATGTGAGGATATTTCCTTTTTCACTGTTGGCCCCTATCGGCTCTCAAATGTCACTTTCCAGATTCCACAAAAAGAGTGTTAGCATATTGCCTTCTGAAGTCTATGTTATAAGTCTGTGAGATGAACTCACAGATCAGAAAGAAGTTTCTCAGAAAGCTTATTTCACATTTCGAAATAATCAAGTTTCCTTTATCAGCCTAGGCCTCAAAGCGATCCAAGGAAGCCCGTCACAGGTTCCTCAAAGACAGTGTTAATGGACTGCTCCACGAAACATAAGTATAACTCTGTGAGATGAATTCCCACATCACCAAGAAGTTTCTAAGAAAGCTTCTTTCTAGTTTTCATCTGTGGATATTTCCTTTGTCACTGTAATGTTTATTGTGCTATGAAGAATCTAATTGCAGATTTCCAGAAAACTGTGTTAAGAAACTGATCACTGAAGGGAACCGTGTAACTCTGTGAGTTGCATTCACACATGACAAAGCAGTTTCTCAGAAAGCTTCTCTTTAGTTATTAAGTGAGGATATTTCCTTTTTCACCATGGGTACTGGGGGCTCCCAAATATCACTTTCCAGATTTCACGAGAAGAGTGTTAGCAAACTGCTTCCTGAAGTCTTAGTTATAAGTCTGTGAGATGAACTCACAAATCAGAAAGAAGTTTCTCAGAAAGCTTCTTTCACGATTTGAACGGCTGAAATTTCCTTTATCAGTGTAGGCCTCAATGCGATCCAAGGAAGCCCTTCTCAGGTTCCTCAAAGACAGTGTTAATGGACTGCTCCACGAAACATAAGTGTAACTCTGTGAGATGAATTCACGCATCACCAAGAAGTTTCTAAGAAAGCTTCTTTGTAGTTTTCATCTGTGGTTATTGCCTTTTTCACCGTAGGGTTCATTGCGCTATGAAGTATCTAATTTCAGATTTCCTGAAAACTGTGTTAACAAACTGATCACCGAAGAGAAACGTGTAACTGTGAGTTGCATTCACACATGGCAAAGCAGTTTCTCAGAAAGCTTCTCTTTATTTATTATGTGAGGATATTTCCTTTTTCACCATAGCCCTCAATCAGCTCCCTAATATACCTTTGCAGAATCCACGACAATAGTGTTAGCAAACTGTTCCAAGAAGGGAAGGGTGGAATTCTGTGTGATGAAGTCACATATCAGAAAGCAATCTCAGAAAGCTTCTCTCTAGTTATTATGTGAGGATATATCCTTTTTCACCATGGTTCCCTATGTGCTCCCAAATATCACTTTCCAGATTCCACGAGGAGAGTGTTAGCAAACTGCTTCCTGAAGTCTAAGTTATAAGTCTGTGAGATGAACTCACAAATCAGAAAGAAGTTTCTCAGAAAGCTTCTTTCACGTTTTGAACGAATGAAATTTCCTTTATCAGCGTAGGCCTCAAAGCGATCCAAGGAAGCCCTTTTCAGGTTTCTCAAAGACATTGTTAATGGACTGCTCCACGAAGCATAAGTGTAACTCTGTGAGATGAATTCACACATCACCAAGAAGTTTCTCAGAAAGCTTCTTTCTCATTTCTCCCAGTGGATATTTCCTTTGTCCCCATTTTCTTTAAAGGGATCCGAAATATCAGTTCTTAGATTACACACAAATAGGGCTAGGCAACGGCCCCACGAAATACAGGTGTAACTCAGTTGGTGGAATTCACACATCCCAAAGCGGTTTCTCAGAAAGCTTCTTTCTTGCTTTACATGAAGTTATTTGTGGTCTCGGAGCGCCACCGTGTGTCCTATTGCAGATTCTGCAAAAACTCTGCTAGCAATCTTCTCAGTGAAAACAATGATGGAATTCTGTGGGCTGAGTTCACCCAAAACAAAGACGTTTCTGAGAAGGCTTCTCTGCACGTTTGTCTGAGGATACTTCCTTATCCACCAAGGGATTCAACGATATCCAAGACATCACTTCTGAAATTCCATAAAATGAGTGCTAGCAAACTCCCCCAACAGCGGGTGATGTGACACTGTGAAATGAATTCACACAGCACAAAGCCGTTTCTCAGAAAGTTTCATTCCACTTTATCTCGGAGGATATTTCCTTTGTCCTTCTACCCCTCAAACCCATTCAAAATATCACTTCTCAGAATCCTCGGAAACAGTCCTAGGGAACGGCTCCAACAAATAGTGGTGTAACTCTGAGTGATGAAGTAACACGTAAGAAAGCAATTTCTCAGAAATCTTCTATAAGTAATTGATCTGAGGATATTTGCTTCATCACCGTCAGCTGCAGAGCGCTAAGAAGTATTCCATTGTAGATTTCAAGAAAACTGGGTTAGCAAACTGATCACAGAGGAGAAACGAGTAATCCTGTGAGGTGCATTCACACATGGTAATGCAGTTTCTCAGAGGGCTTCTTTCCAGTTTTGATCTGAGTATATTTCCTTTTTCACCATAACCCTCAATGAGCTCCCCAATATAACTTAGCAGAATCCACGAAAACAGTGTTGGCGAACTGTTACAGGAAGGGAACAGTTGAACTCTGTGTGATGAAGTCACACATCAGAAAGCAATCTCTCAGAAAGCTTCTCACCAGTTATTGTGTGAGGATATTTCCTTTTTCACCATGGGAGCGTATGGGCTCCCAAACATCACTATGCAGATTCCACGAAAAGAGTGTTAGCAGACTGCTTTCTGAAGTCTAAGTTATAAGTCTGTGAGATGAACTCACAGATCAGAAAGAAGTTTCTCAGAAAGCTTCTTTCACGTTTGGAACTGATGAAATTTCCTTTATCAGCGTAGGCCTCAATGTGATCCAAAGAAGCCCTTCTCAGATTCCTCAGAGATGGTGTTAATGGACTGCTCCACGAAACTTAAGTGTAACTCTGTGAGATGAATTCACACATCACCAAAAAGTTTCTAAGAAAGCTTCTTTCTAGTTTTCATCTGAGGTTATTTCCTTTGTCACCGTAAGCTTCATTGCACTAAGAAATATCCCATTGCAGATTTCCAGAAAACTTTGTTAGGAAACTGATCACTGAAGAGAAAGGTGTAACTCTGTGAGTTGCATTCACACATGGCAATGCATTGTTTCAGAAAGCTTCTCTCTAGCTATTATGTGAGGATATTTCCTTTTTCACCATAGCTCTCAAGAGCTCCCAAATATCATTTTGCAGAATCCACGACAGGAGTGTGAGCAAACTGTTCCAAGACGGGAAGGGTGGAAATCTGAGTGATGAAGTCACACATAAAAAGCAATCTCTCAGAAAGCTTCTCTCTAGTTATTATGTGAGGATATTTCCTTTTTCACGATCGGCCCCTATGGTGTCCCAAATATCACTTTCCAGATTATACGAAAAGAGTGTTAGCAAACTGCTTCCTGAGGTCTAAGTTGTCAGTCTGTGAGATGAACTCGCAGAACAGAAAGAAGTTTCTCAGAAAGCTTCTTTCACATTTTGAACTGATGAAATTACCATTATCAGCGTAGGAGTCAATGCGATTAAAGAAGACCTTCTCAGGTTCATTAAAGACAGTGTTAATGGACTGCTACACGAAACATAAGTGTAACTCTGTGAGATGAATTCACATATCGTCAATAAATTTCAAGGAAAGCTTCTTTCTGGTTTTCATCTGAGGATATTTCCTTTCTCACCATAAGGTTCATTACGCTACGAAGTATGTAATTGCAGATTTCCAGAAAACTGTGTTAACAAACTGATAACGGAAGAGAAACGTGTAACTCTGTGAGTTGCATTCACACATGGCCATGTAGTTTCTCAGAAAGCTTCTCTCTAGTTATTATGTGAGGATTTTAACTTTTTCACCATAGCCGTCAAAGAGCTCCCAAATATACCTTTGCAGAATCCACGACAACAGCGTTAGCAAACTGTATAAAGAAGAGAAGGTTGGAACTCTGTGTGATGAAGTCACACACCAGAAAGCAATCTCTCAGAAAGCTTCTCTCCAGTTATTTTGTGAGGATATTTCCTTTTTCACCATGGACCCCTATGGGCTCCCAAATATCACTTCTCGGATTCCACGAAAAGAGTGTTAGCAAACTGCTTCCCACGGTCTAGTTTACAAATCTGTGAGATGAACTCACAGATCAGAAAGAAGTTTCTCCGAAAGCTTCTTTCATGTTTTGAACTGATGTAATTTCCTATACCAGCGTAGGCCTCAATACGATCCAAAGAAGCCCTTCTCACTTTCCTCAAAGACAGTGTTAATGAACTGCTCCAGGAAACATAATTGTAACTCTGTGAGATGAATTCACACATCACCAAGAAGTTTCTAAGAAAGCTTCTTTCTAGTTTTCAGCTGAGGATATTTCCTTTATCACCGTAAGGTTCTTTGCGCTATGAAGTATCTAATTGCAGATATCCAGAAAACTGTGTTAACAAACTGATCACTGAAGAGAAACGTGTAACACTGTGAGTTGCATTCACACATGGCAATGCAGTTTCTCAGAAACTTCTTTCTGATCTGTGAGTTCATCTCACAGCGTTATAACTTAGAATTCAGGAAGCAGTTTACTAACACTCTTTTCGTGGGATCTGCAGAGGGATTCTTGGGAGCCGATAGGGGCCCATGGTGAAGAATGAAATGTCCTCACATAAAAACTGGAGAGATGCTTTCTGAGAGATTGCTTTCTGATGTGTGACTTCGTCAAACAGAGTTACACCCTTACATTCTTGGAACAGTTTGCAAACACTGTTGTCGTGGATTCTGCAAAATGATATTTGGGAACTCGTTGAGGGCTATGGAGAAAAAGGAAATATCCTCACATAATAACTACAGAGAAGCTTTCTGAGAATCTGCATTGCCAAGTGTGAATGCAACTCACAGAGTTACACGTTTCTCTTCAGTGAGCAGTTTGTTAACACAGGTTCCTGGAAATCTGCAATTAGATACTTCATAGCGCAATGAACCTTACGGTGACAAATTAAATATCCTCAGATGAAAACTAGAAAGAAGCTTTCTTAGAAACTTCTTGATGATGTGTGAATTCATCTCACAGAGTTTCACTTAAGTTTCGTGGAGTAGTCCATTAACACTGTCTTTGAGGAACGTGAGAAAGGCTTCTTTGGATCGCATTGAGGCCTATGCTGATAGAGGAAATTTCTTCCGTTCAAAACGTGAAAGAAGATTTTTGAGAAACTTTTTTCTGATCTGTGAGTTCGTCTCACAGACTTACAATTTAGACCTCAGGAAGGAGTTTGCTAACACTCTTTTCGTGGAATCTCGAAAGTGATATTTGGGAGCCCCTAGGGACCCATGGTGAAAAAGGAAATATCCTCACAGAATGACTAGAGAGAAGCTTTCTGAGAGATTGGTTTCTGATGTGTGACTTCATCACACAGAGTTCCACCCTTCCATTCTTGGAACAGTTTGCTAACACTTTTGTCGTGGATTCTGCAAAGCGATATTTGGGAGCTCATTGAGGTCTATGGTTAAGAAAGGAAATATGCTCAGATCAAAACTTTAAAGAAGCCTTCTGAGAAACTGAATTGACATGTGGGAACGCAACTCACAGAGTTACACGTTTCTCTTCAGTGATCAGTTTGCTAATTAAGTTTTCTGGAAATCTGCAATGGGATACCTCTTCGCGCAATGAAGATTACGGTGACAAAGAAAATATGCTCAGATGAAACCTAGAAAGAAGCTTTCTTAGACACTTCTTGGTGAAGTGTGCATTCATCTCACAGAGTTACACTTATGTTTCTTGGAGCAGTCCATTAACACTGTCTATGAGGAATCTGAGAAGGGCTTCTTTGGATCGCATTGAGGCCTACGCTGATAAAGGAAATTTTATCGGTTCAAAACGTGAAAGAAGCTTTCTGAGAAACTTCTTTCTGATCTGTGAGTTCATCTCACAGACTTACAGTTTAGGCCTCAGGAAGCAGCTTGCTAACACTCTTTCTGTGGAATCTGGAAAGTGATATTTGGGAGCCATTAGGGGCCGTGGTGAAAAAGGAAATATACACATATAAACACTGGAGAGAAGATTTCTGAGAGATTGCTTTCTGATGTGTGACTTCATCACACAGAGTTCCACCCTTCCCTTCTTGGAACAGTTTGCTAACACTGTTGTCGTGGATACTGCAAAGTGATATTAGGGAACTCATTTAGAGCTATGGTGAAAAAGGAAATATCCTCACATATTAACTAGAGAGAAGCTTTCTGAGAAACTGCATTGCCATGTATGAATGCAACTCACAGAGTTACAGGTTTTTCTTCAGTGATCAGTTTGTTAACACAGTTTTCTGGAAATCTGCAATTAGATACTTCATAGCGAATGAAGCTTACGGTGACAAAGGAAATAACCTCAGATGAAAACTAGAAAGAAGCTTTCTTAGAAACTTCTTGGTGGTGTGTGAACTCATCTCACAGAGTTACACTAACGTTTCGTGGAGCAGTCCATTAACACTGTCTTTGAGGAACCTGAGTAGGGCTTCTTTGGATGGTTTTGAGGCCTACGCTGATAAAGGACATTTCATCAGTTTAAAACGTGAAAGAAGCTTTCTGAGAAACTTCTTTCTGATCTGTGAGTTCATCTTACAGACTTATAACTTAGACTTCAGGAAGAACTTTGCTGACACTCTTTTCGTGGAATCTGGATAGTGATATTTGGCAGCCCATTGGGGCCCATGGTGAAAAAGGAAATGTCCTCACATAATAACTACAGATAAACTTTCTGAGTGATTGCTTTCTGAATTGGGACTTCATCACACAGAGTTCCACCCTTCCCTTCTTGGAACAGTTTGCTAATACTGTTGTCGTGGATTCAGCAAAGTGATATCTGGAGCTCATTGAGGGCTATGGTGAAAAAGAAATATCCCCAGATCAAAACTGGAAAGAAGCCTTCTGAGAAACTGCATTGCCGTGTGTGAATGCAACTCAGAGAGTTACACGTTTCTCTTCAGTGATCACTTTGTTAACACAGTTTTCTGAAAATCTACTATTATATACTTCATAGCGCAATGAGCCATACGGTGACAAAGGAAATATCCTCAGATGAAAAGTTGAAAGATTCTTTCCTAGAAACTTCTTGGTGATGTGTGAATTCATCTCACAGAGTTACACTTACGTTTCGTGGAGCAGTCCATTAACAAGGTCTTTGAGGGACGTGAGAAGGGCTTCTTTGGATCGCATTGAGGCCTACGCTGATAAAGAAAATTTCATCCGTTCAAAACGTGAAAGAAGCTTTCTGAGAAACTTTTTTCTGATCTTTTAGTTCATCTCACAGACTTACAATTTAGACCTCAGGAAGCCGTTTGCTAACACTCATTCCGTGGTATCTGGAAAGTGATATTTGTGAGCCCTTAGTGGCCCATGGTTGAGAAGGAAATATCCTCACGTAATAACTAGACAGGAGCTTTCTGAGAGATTGCTTTCTGATGTGTGACTTCATCACACAGAGTTCCACCCTTCCCTTCTTGGAACAGATTGCTAACACTGTTGTCGTGGATTCTGCAAAGTGATATTTGGGAGCTCATTGAGGGTTATGGTAGAAAAGGAAATATCCTCAGATCAAAACTGGAAAGAAGCCTTCTGTGAAACTGCATTGCCATGTGTGAATGCAACTCACAGAGTTACACGTTTCTCTTCAGTGATCAGTTTGCTAACTAAGTTTTCTGGAAATCTGCAATGGGATACCTCTTAGCGCAATGAAGCTTACGGTGACAAAGGAAATATCCACAGATGAAAACTAGAAAGAAGTTTCTTAGAAACTTTTTGGTGATGTTTGAATTCATGTCACAGAGTTACACTAATGTTTCGTGGAGCAGTCCATTAACACTGTCTTTGAGGAACCTGAGAAGGGTTTCTTTGGTTCGCATCGAGGCCTACGCTGATAAAGGAAATTTCATCAGTTCAAAACGTGAAAGAAGCTTTCTGAGAAACTTCTTTCTGGTCTGTGAGTTCATCTCACAGACTTATAACTTAGACTTCAGGAAGCAGTTTTCTTGGGGCCCGTGCCGGGCATAGTGGAGAATGAACAGACACAAGAGACAAAGACATACAGATAACATGGCGGCCGCCCTTAGAGCCTCCGCCTCACTTTATTTATACTCCATAAGTCCCACGTCATCAACAATAACAGAGTGCAAAACAAACTTTCTGCACCCAGATGTAACCTGCTGCTTAGTTCTTTGTTTCTAAGTTATTTCTTATTTTGTCTGCCTTCTTGGCGCCTACTAGAGTTCATTAAAAGTTCAACTAAAGATAATATCCTTGACTACTGGAGTTCATTGAAAGTGCAACTAGCTAGAGGTACTGTCCTTGAGCCTTATCCATTCTTAGCATATTGTTTTCAATGGCCCCTGCATTTCCACCTTTTTTGTTTTGCCTCAGTCTAAGAAAGGTAGCCCATACTTGTTCCTGTTTTTTCCTTTGTTTTGGGATGTGACGGAGGGATCATTGGATTACCAGGAGAAGTAGACTCATTCCAAGCGCCCAAAGCAATATACTTCCAGAGATTGTAGAAATCCATGTTTTCATCTGGGTCCATGGATTAAGAGCAGTAAGGCGTTGACCCAGCTCCTGCATAGTAGCTGCTCCGGACAATACATGTAATTGTTGTTGAAATGCTACAGAAATGTTTTGAGTGAGTTCTTGGATGTCCAAACTAATATTTTTATGGCCTATTAATAATCTTCGGATTTCGGTACAATTCTGAGAAACATTAAAAGGCACAGGTGTTACGCAAAATTGCGTGGAGTTCCAATCACATTGCAATGTTATTTGAGTACTGAGGACAGTGAGCTGATCTCCAAGCCACGTCAAAGCTTGTTCCACGTTGTCCAATCTTTCAGCAAGTTGAGAGTCGATGTTCCGTTGTTGCAGCCACAACCGATGAGATTGTTCGTGCCATTGCTGTACAAATTCAGCATTTTGTATGCCTTGATGTAGCGCGAGCCCTGCCACAGCCGCAGTGGAGGCAATGGCAACAAGGCTCATCACCAAGGCAATTATAAGTCCAAGGGCACGACGGGTCCGCTGAAGGGAAGTCCAAATATAAGTCTCAAGAGGTGATGCCACCCACGGTCGCGTAAGGTTGACAGGTAGCCAAATTTCCTTACGAGCCCTGAGGATATAAATATCCCCCGTAAAACTGCGCCACCAGGAATGATTGAGGTAAGACAAAAATGTACAGGTATCTTTACAATTAACAATCCCCGTCCGGGCGCGGTGGCTCAAGCCTGTAATCCCAGCACTTTGGGAGGCCGAGACGGGCGGATCACGAGGTCAGGAGATCGAGACCATCCTGGCTAATATGGTGAAACCCCGTCTCTACTAAAAAATACAAAAAACTAGCCGGGTGAGGTGGCGGGCGCCTGTAGTCACAGCTACTCGGGAGGCTGAGGCAGGAGAATGGCGTAAACCCGGGAGGCGGAGCCTGCAGTGAGCTGAGATCCGGCCACAGCACTCCAGCCTGGGCGACAGAGCCAGACTCCGTCTCAAAAAAAAAAAAAAAAAAAATCCCCGTATCATTATCCCATGTTAAATTCCCTGCTAACAATTGGTAAAGCTTTCGGACCAAGCAATAATATATCGGGAGACATTCCGACGTAATTGAATATGAAAGGGGTTATTCGGGTTAGAAAGATTAAGGGACATATTCCCCACAAAAGTACTAACAGCATCACCTGCAGCTAATAACTTCCAAAGATGACTTTGTACTTGTAAAGAGTATTTAAGATGAGGCATAGGTGGCGACAAGCCGCCTTCACGCCATACCAAAGTTTCATTACCTTCAGCAACAATACTTTTATTTACCCGGTGCCATTTCAAAGGTATGTGACTAAATTTTGTTTGAAAATCACAGTGCACACTCCAATCAATTACTTGCGGACCATTATATTCTAATAAAATCCGGGGCTTAGTTCCCCGACAATGTTGCCACTCCAATACCTCAATATTAGGGGAAACCTCTGGAATAGGACAAAAAGGTAAGGAACTAGGAAGAGTCTCATTAATATATACAGTATGATTATAATGAAAACTTCTAGTTACAATAATCACAGTATTGGCAGCCACATGGCTACGATTATAGCGAACAGCCCAAGATTCATGCGATTTCCAGAGACAATGAGGACTATTTTCCATGCAAATTGGAAGTCCTTCCACTCCAAATTGGTATATGCTGTTTATTATTCCCGTTTCCCATTCTATGTTGTCCTTGTCCATATAGGGGGATGGCATCCAAGCAGTGTCATTGGTGAAAACCTTAACTTCTGCCTCCCCCCAGGCGACTCCCTGATACAAGGGTGGAAAGGGAATATAAGTCCAATATTCATACAAAGCCTCACTAAGGAAAATAAGTCCCCCACTGAGGCACATCCAACAAAGGAAGAGATGCATACTGAGTCAAGTTTTCTTTTCAACAGGGTTTCAATCGCCTT
The DNA here is from genome assembly GCF_007565055.1 of Rhinopithecus roxellana. Classification (NCBI taxonomy): domain Eukaryota; kingdom Metazoa; phylum Chordata; class Mammalia; order Primates; family Cercopithecidae; genus Rhinopithecus; species Rhinopithecus roxellana. The sequence goes on from NC_044561.1 coordinate 55,793,156, forward strand.
GTAGGAAACCACTCAGGTCCGCTCCCTGTAAGGACAAGAGCATAGCCCCATCCCAGTTTTAGAACTTGCCCCTGTGCATACTTACCTTCTTCATTAGGATGCCAAACCTTTAAATTATCGGCGGGGACTATTGTCGAGGGAGGTGAGGAAAAATGAGTTACAGCAGCGGAGTCCTGCAATTGTCTCCATTGATTCAAAAAATTTAAGGTAAACAAAACCTTTAAAATCTGATTTCTGGGGGACTCATTTCCCCCTTTTTTGTTTTAGCAGTTGAGTTTTTAAGGTTAAATTTGCACGCTCAATGATGGCTTGACCTTGACTATTGCCCGGGATACCGGTGAGATGTTGAATATTGTATTGCTGTAAGAAAACTTGTAACTTACAAGAAACATAGGCAGGGGCATTATCAGTTTTAAGTATTAGAGGAATGCCCATGATGGTGAAACAAGCTAAGAGATGAGTAATAACAGAATCAGCTTTTTAGATGGCAAAGGAATTGCCCATTGAAAATGAGAGAAAGTATCAATGGTATGATGAACAGACTTTAATCGTCCAAAAGAAGGGACGTGTGTGACGTCCATTTGCCAAATCTGATTAACTTGAGTACCTCATGGATTAACCCCCGGATGGAAAGATGGAATGCTCAAAGGAGCACAAGAAGGACAAGCTGGAATAAGAGAACGAGTTTGTTTACGAGTTAAATGAAATCGTCGTTGAAGACCAGAACTATTAGTGTGATGTAGAGCATGTTCTTGTTCTGCAGCCTGTAGGTGGCCGATTAAAAGTGAATCAGTCTGAGAATTACCATGAACTAATGGTCCAGGAAGTTGAGAATGAGAACGAAGATGAGTGATGAATAAAGGAGCTCGACGTTGGCTCAAAGTAGAAGACAACAAAGAAGAGTTTTTGAAGAGAAGAAGTAGCACAAAGAGGTAGAGTGGCTTGAGAAATATAAGAAGTAACATAGACGGCGTATTGAGAATCACTAACAATGTTACAACTGGAGGAAGGGAAATCAAGTAAGACCATGAGAATAGCAAACAATTTTCCCTGTTGCACCGAGGGATAAGAATAAACTGTAACTCAAGATTGATGAACACTCCAATATCCAGCTTTACCATTGCTACTAGCATCAGTAAAAACGGTAGGGCCTTGAACAGGAAATAAAGAAATTGGAGAGAAAGGCAACACAGAATGTTGTCTAAAAAATGAAAAGATCGGAGACTTAGGATATTGGTTAGAAAATTGTCCGACAAATGAGACACAAGCAACTTGCCAAGAATCAGAAGTAGCAAGAAGATAAGTAATCTGACTATGAGTGAATTGAGAGATAATGAAGGAAGGATCTCCTCCCCAGAGTTGTCGACAGCGATGCCGTCCTTTGATAATCAATTCAGCTAAACGATCGATGTAAGTAATCAAGCGTTTAGATGTTTTGTTGGATAAAAAAATCCATTCTAACGGCCGATTTGTTTGATGAATCATACCTGTAGGAGAATATAAAGTATGAAATAAACAAAAGAAAGGGGGAACGTCGGGAAGGATATAATGTAGATGAGCTTTTTGAAGCTGCTCTTCTACCAGCTGGAGTTCCTGTAAAGCCAAAGGAGTTAAATGACGTGGGCTGTCCAAGTGACTGTTTCCTTCTAGAATAGAAAAAAGATGTTGTAACTGATACGTTGGTATTCCTAAAACAGGACGCATCCAATTAATATCTCCTAAAAGCTTTTGAAAGTCATTTAATGTTTTTAAATGATCACATCGAATTTAAATCTTTTGGGTCGAATATTTTGTGGTCCCAAGGCATAACCTAAATATTGAACAGGAAAATCCACTTGAATTTTTTCTGGGGCTATATTAAGTGAGTATAAAGAGACCTGCGTTTGTAAGGATGTAAAAGCATCTTGCTGCTCTTTTTTGGTGGGTGCGGCAAGAAGAATGTCATCCATATAATGATATAAAAGAACAGAAGGATGACATTTTCGAACAGGATTCAGAGCTCGATGGACAAATTCTTGACACAAGGTAGGGCTGTTTAACATACCTTGAGGTAAAACCTTCCACTGATATCGAGAAAGTGGCTGAGAATTATTAAAAACAGGGACAGAGAAGGCAAAATGCTCACAATCCTTTTGATCCAAAGGAATAGAAAAAAAACAATCTTTTAAATCAATAACCATAAGTAACCAATCTTGAGGAATCATAGAAGGGTTAGGAATGCCAGGTTGTAAGGATCCCATGGGTTGAATACATGCATTAATAGCACGAAGATCTGTTAATAGTTTCCATTTACTTCTTTTTTTTTTTTTTTTTTTTTTTACTTACACGAAGACAGGGGAATTCCATGGAGAAGTACTAGGCTCTATATGGCCTAAGGATAATTGTTCCTGAATCAAGTTTTCCAAGGCCTTAAGCTTTTTACGTGTTAAAGACCACTGTTTAATCCATATAGGAACATTAGTTTTTCAAGTCAAAGGAAGGGCTTGAGGCTGCTGCACAGTGGCTACATGTTTAAAGATTTTTCAAGGGGATTGTGGCCCATGCGGAACATCATATTCTTGGCAGAATTAGAGACATGAGGAATAGAAACAAAAGCTCCAAATTATTGCAATAAATCTCGGCCCCATAAATTTAGGGCAATGGGAACAATATAAAACTGAACTTGGGCCACTTGACCATCCGGCCCTCGGCAATTTAAGGATTGAGAACTTTGATACACCTCAGAGGCGGAACCTAATCCTGTAAGAGAAACAGCAACAGGCCGTTTAGGCCACTGCAAAGGCCATTGATCAGAGGCAATAATAGAAACGTCAGCTCCAGTGTCAACCAAGCCCTTAAAAATTTGTCCCTCTACTTCGAGGGGAAACAAGGGTTTTTATTGAGTTACTAAAGTTTCCCAAAAAATATGTTTATCCGTGCTTCCAAAACCTCCGGTTCTTTCTTGCCTCCGTGAAGGAAACTGAAAATAGGGTACTACAAGGAGTTGTGCAATTCGCTGCCCCTCTTTCAGGGATATAGGTTTATGAGCCTGAGCCATAATTTGAATTTCCTCTTTATAATCAGAATCTATAACACCCAAATGAACTTGTAAACCCTGTAAAATGCTACTACTTCCTCCTATAAGCAATCCAACAGTATGTGGAGGTAATGACCCAAAAACACCTGTAGCCAATTTAACAACTCCCATTTCTGGGGTGAGTTCAACAGCCTGTAAAATCGCCACATCAGCAGTGGCGCTACCGGAAGTAGCAGAGAAAAGCTGAGCTACTAAAAATGGGGAGTTAACATTGATTGAATGGCTTGCTGATGCTGGACTCCCGAGCTGACTGGAAATTGCAAATGAAGAGGGCTTGTATTGTTGTTGGGGCCCCAAGCTGAAGGGCCCCTCTGCAAGTTTCCCGATCCGGAAATGAGAGAGTTACCGTTTTTATCCACCTTAAAGTGACATTCATTAGTCCAGTGTCGTCCTTTGCCGCAACGACGACAGGGCTCAGTAGGAAGCTTTTTAAATTCTACTTTGGAGGAGTCACTCCTATTAGAGAACTTACGGCACTCCTTTTTAAAATGACCGGTCTTTCCACATTGGAAACAAACTCCCCTTTTTTCCCATGAATGCCTTAGATAAAGCTCCAGCAAACAACTGAGCGTTGTAGGCAGCCCCTCCTACTCCTGCACAAGCTCTAATGAAATCTTCTATTTGTAAGTTTCCAGCAGCTTTTACAGGACGCAACAATCTCTGACATTCCTGATTAGCATTCTCAAAAGCTAGTGTGGTTACCAGGATTTGGCCGGCAGCCCCACTACCCACAGTTTTTATTACAGCATCTTGGAGCCGAGCAACAAAATCAAGATGAAGTTTATTGGCACTCTGCAAAACCTTAACAAAAGACAAGGCAGCTTTCCCCGATGATTCTACTTTACACCAACCCTTTAAAAACAGTCCTTTAACTTGTGATAATGCCATATCATTGAGTCCAGATTGAGCCGCTACGGTAGCAAACTGACCAGTATCTGTCAATTGCTCCTCTGTTGGCCCTGGAGGATTTTTAGCAGCAATACGGCGGGCCTGTTTTTTAGCATCTTCCAGCCACCAACTGCGTAGCTGAAGCCACTGAGAGCGGTCCAAAACAGCCTTCCCCAAAGTCTCCCAATCAAGAGGCAAAAACAAATTCTCAGAGGAGAAAGAATCTAGAAGCCCCATGACAAAAGGAGATTGAGGGCCATAATTAGCAACAGCTGCCTTCATTTCTTTAAGAAACTTAAATTGAAGAACATTATACTGTACATTTATACCCCCTTGAGGAAATTGGTCATTAGGACCAAAAGGTTGCCTAATAATGGGGAACAATTGTAAAGGATCCTCATCCTCTGGAGAATCCAATACCTTAATTACAGCTTTAGCAGTAGAAGCAGGAACAGCAAAAACTGTGCCTAAACGAGGCAGCATTTCCACCGGGGGTGGTGGTGGCGGTGGGGGAAAACTGTCCTCCTCCTCCGCCTTAGGTACTTATGGGGATGGATGAACCACGGGAAAAGTAAAAACAGGAGTGGGTGGAGGAGAAGGTTGAGGGAGAGATAACTGCAATTGTAAAATTTGTTGTAACAATTGAACAACCGGCTGAAGCTCCTTTTGAATTTCTGATTCCTTTTCATGAAACAAGTTATCACACAAAGGACTTTCTCTTTCAGTCACAGAATTATCTAAGGAGGGGAAATGGCTATCGGAGACTTCAAAGACTCCTCATCCCTGCCTTCCCCCTTTTCAGAGTCTGTCTCTAAGAGCTCCAAAGCCTGAGTAATAGAGGCACAAAGGGCCCACAAAGGTGCTGACATTACATCGCCGCGCTGATGCGCTTGACGAAGGGTCTTAACAACTTTTTGCCACTCTCGCTTATTTAATTGTACTTCAGTTTGATATTGAAAACAAGAGCAATGTTGTTCCACATGAGCAAACAATTTCCGCAAAGTTCTCTCTTTTACATCAACCCCAATCGAAAGTAGAAGCCCTTGTAATAATCTTAAATATTCTGAGGCCAAGGAACTGGAATTCCCCATAATGAAAGCTTAAGAAGGTTCCTCTTAATGATTTCCCCTTAATGAGTTCCGGGTTTTACCCGCTCCTAGGGGGTTCCCCTTCTTGTTCCCCACTACTCACCCTGTGCACCCTGCTCACTGCGCCACTTCTTGGGGCCCGTGCCGGGGGTAGTGGAGAATGAACACACACAAGAGACAAAGACAAAGAGAGAACATGGCGGCCGTCCTTAGAGCCTCCGCCTTACTTTATTTATACTACATAAATCCCATGGCAGCAAAAACAACACAGTGCAAAACAAACTTTCTGCACCCAGATATAACCTGCCGCTTAGTTCTTTGTCTATAAGTTCTTTCTTATTTTCTCTGCCTTCTTGGTGCCTAGTGGAGTTCATTGAAGTTCAACTAAAGATAATATCCTTGACTACTGGAGTTAATTAAAAGTGCAAATACCTAGAGATAATGTCCTTGAGCCTTATCCATTCTTAGCATATTGTTTTCAATGGCCCCTGCAGAGTTTGCTAACACTCTTTTCGTGGAATCTGGAAAGTGATATTTGGGAGCCCATAGGGGCCCATGGTGTAAAACGAAATATCCTCACATAATAACTAGAGAGAAGCTTTCTGAGAGATTGCTTTCTGATGCGTGACTTCATCACAAAGAGTTCCACCCTTCCCTTCTTGGAACAGTTTGCTAACACTGTTGTTGTGGATTCTGCAAAGTGATATATGGGAGCTCATTGAGGGTTATGGTGAAAAAGGAAACATCCTCAGATCAAAACTGGAAAGAAGCCTTCTGAGAAACTGCATTGCCATGTATGAATGCAACTCACAGAGATACAATTTTCTCTTCAGTGATCAGTTTGCTAACTAAGTTTTCTGAAAATCTGCAATGGGATACCTCTTAGCGCAATGAAGCTTACGGTGACAAAGGAAATGTCCTCAGATGAAAAGTAGAAAGAAGCTTTCTTAGAAACTTCTTGGTGATGTGTGAATTCATCTCACACAGTTACACTTATGTTTCGTGGAGCACTCCATGAACACTGTCTTTGCGGAAACTGAGAAGGGCTTCGTAGGATCGCTTTGAGGCCTAGGTTGATAAAGGAAATTTCATCACTTCAAAACGTGAAAGAAGCTTTCTGAGAAACTTCTTTCTGATCTGTGAGTTCATCTCACAGACTTATAACTCAGACTTCAGGAAGCAGTTTGCTAACAATCCTTTCGTGCAATCTGGAAAGTGATATTTGGGAGCCCACAGGGGCCCATGGTGAAAAAGGAAATATCCTCACATAATAACTAGAGAGAAGCTTTCTGAGAGATTGCTTTCTGATGTGTGACTTCATCACACCGAGTGCCACCCTTCCCTTCTTGGAACAGTTTGCTAACACTGTTGTCGTGGATACTGCAAAGTGATATTTGGGAGCTCATTGAGGGCTAGGGTGAAAAAGGAAATATCCTCAGATCAAAACTGGAAAGAAGCCTTCTGAGAAACTGCTTTGCCATGTGTGAATGCAACTCACAGAGGTACATGTTTCTCTTCAGTGATCAATTTGCTAACTAAGTTTTCTGGGAATTTGCAATGGGATACCTCTTAGCGCAATGAAGCTGACGGAGACAAAGGAAATATCGTCAGATGAAAACTAGAAAGAAGCTTTCGTAGAAACCTCTTGGTGATGTGTGAATTCATCTCACAGAGTTACACTGATGTTTCATGGAGCAGTCCATAAACACTGTCATTGAGGAACCTGAGAAGGGCTTCTTTCGATCGCTTTGAGGCCTTCGCTGATAAAGGAAATTTCATCAGCTCAAAACGTGAAAGAAGCTTTCTGAGAAACTTCTTTCTAACTTCTTTCTGATGTGTGAGTTCATCTCACAGACTTATAACTTAGAGTTCAGGAAGCAGTTTGCTAACACTCTTTTCGTGGAATCTGGAAAGTGATGTTTGGGAGCCCCTAGGGGCACATGCTAAAAAAGGAAATATCCTCACATAATAAGTAGAGAGAAGCTTTCTGAGAGATTGCTTTCTGATGTGTGACTTCATCACACAGAGCTCCACACTTCCCTTCTTGGAAGAGTTTGCTAACACTGTTGTCGTGGATTCTGCAAAGTGATATTTTTCAGCTCATTGAGGGTTACGGTGAAAAAGAAATATCCTCAGATCTAAACTGGAAAGAAACCTTCTGAGACACTGCATTGCCATGTGGGAATGCAACTCAGAGAATTACACGTTTCTCTTCACTGATCATTTTGCTAACTAAGTTTTCTGGAAATCTGCAATGGGACACCTCTTAGTGCAATGAAGTTTATGGTGACAAAGGAAATATCCTCAGATGCAAAGTTCAAAGAAGCTTTCTTAGAAACTTCTTGGTGACGTGTGAATTCATCTCACAGAGTTACACTTATATTTCGTGGAGCACTCCATTAACAATTTCTTTGAGGAACCTGAGAAGGGCTTCCTTCGATCGATTTGATGCCTACGCTGATAAAGGAAATTTCATCAGTTCAAAACGTTAAAGAAACTTTCTGAGAAATTTCGTTCTGATCTGTGAGTTCATCTCACAGACTAATAACTTAGACTTCAGGAAGCAGTTTGCTAACACACTGTTCGAGGAATCGGGAAAGAGATATTTGGGAGCACATAGGGGCCCATGGTGAAAAAGGAAATATCTTCACATAATAATTAGAGAGATGATTTCTGAGAGATTGCTTTCTGATGTGTGACTTCATCACACAGAGTTCCAACCTTCCCTTCTTGGAACAGTTTGCTAACACTGTTGTCGTGTCTTCTGCAAAGTGATGTTTGGGAGTTCATTGAGGGTTTTGGTGAAAAAGGAAATATCCTCAGATCAAAACTGGAAAGAAGCTTTCTTAGAAACTTCTAGACGATGTGTGAATTCATCTCACAGAGTTACACTTACGTTTCCTGGAGCAGTCCATTAACACTGTCTTTGAGGAACCTGAGAAGGGGTTTTGGACCGCCTTGAGGTCTACGCTGATAAAGGAAATTTCATCCGTTCAAAATGTGAAAGAAGCTTTCTGAGAAACTTCTTTCAGATCTGTGAGTTCATCTCACTGACTTACAACTTAGACCTCAGGAAGCAGTTTGCTAACACTCTTTACGTGAAATCTGCAAAGTGATATTTGGGAGCTCATTGAACGTTCTGGTGAAAAAGGAAATATCCTCAGATCAAAACTGGAAAGAATCCTTCTGAGAAACTGCATTGCCATGTGTGAATGCAACTCACGGAGTTACACGTTTCTCTTCAATGATCAGTTTGCTAACGACGTTTTCTGGTAATCTGCAGTGGGATACCTCTTAGCGCAATGAAGCTTATGGTGACAAAGGAAATATCCTCAGATGAAAACTAGAAAGAAGCTTTCTTTGAAACTTCTTGGTGATGTGTGAATTCATCTCACAGAGTTACACTTATGTTTCGTGGAGCAGTCCATTCACACTGTCTTTGAGGAACCTCAGAAGGGCTTCTTCGGATCGCTTTGAAGCCTACGCTGATAAAGGAAATTTCATCCTTTCAAAACGTGAAAGAAGCTTTCTGAGAAACTTCTTTCTGATCTCTGAGTTCATCTCACAGACTTATAACTTAGACCTCAGGAAGCAGTTTCTAACACTCTTTTCGTGGAATCTGGAAAGTGATATTTGGGTGCCCATAGGGGCCCATGGTGAAAAAGGAAATATCATCACATAATACCTAGAGAGAAGCTTTGTGACAGATTGCTTTCTGACGTGACTTCATCACACAGAGTTCCACCCTTCCCTTCTTGGAACAGTTTGCTAACACTGTTGTCGTGGTTTCTGGAAAGAGATATTTGGGAGTTCATTGAGGGTTAACGTGAAAAAGGAAATATCCTCAGATCAAAACTGGAAAGAAGCCTTCTGAGAAACTGCATTGCCAGGTGTGTATGCAACTCACAGAGTTACACGTTTCTTTTCAGTAATCAGTTTGTTAACACAGTTTTCTGGCAATCTGCAATTAGATACTTCATAGCGCAATGAACCTTACAGTGACAAAGGAAATATCCACTGATGAACACTAGAAAGAAGCTTTCTTAGAAACTTCTTGGTGTTGTGTGAATTCATCTCACAGAGTTACACTTATGGTTCGTGGAGCAGTCCATTAACACTGTCTTTGAGGAACCTGAGAAGGGCTTCTTTGGATCGAATTGAGGCCTATGCTGATAAAGGAAATTTTTCAGTTCAAAACGTGGAAGAAGCTTTCTGAGAAACTTCTTTCTGATCAGTGAGTTCATCTCACAGACTTATAGCTCAGAGTTCAGGAAGCAGTTTGCTAACATACTTTTCATGGAATCTGGAAAGTGATATTTGGGAGCCCATAGGGGCCCATGGTGAAAAAGGAAATATCCTCACATAATAACTAGATTGAAGCTTTCTGAGAGATTGCTTTCTGATGTGTGACTTCATCACACCGAGTTCCACCCTTCCCTTCTTGGAACACCTTGTGACTACTGTTGTCATGGATTCTGCAAAGTGATATTTGGGAGCTCATTGAGGGCTAGGGTGAAAAAGGAAATATCGCCAGATCAAAACTGGAAAGAACCCCTCTGAGAAACTGCATTGCCATGCTTGAATGCAACTCACAGAGTTACACGTTTCTCTTCAGTGATCAGTTTACTAACTAAGTTTTCTGAAAATCTGCAATGGGATACCTCTTAGCCCAATGAAGCTTACGGTGACAAAGGAAATATCCTCACATGAAAACTGGAGAGAAGCTGTCTTAGAAACTCCTTTGTGATGTGTGATTTCATCCCACAGAGTTACACTTATGTTTCGTGGAGCAGTCCATTAACACTGTCTATGAGGCACCTGAGAAAGGCTTCTTTGGATCGCATTGAGGCCTACGCTTATAAAGGAAATTTCATCCGTTCCAAACATGAAAGAAGCTTTCTGAGAAACTTCTTTCTGATCTGTGAGTTCATCTCGCAGACTTATAGCTCGGACTTCAGGAAGCAGTTTGCTAACACTCTTTTCGTGGAATCTGGAAAGTGATATTTGGGAGCCCCTAGGGGCCCATGGTGAAAAAGGAAATATCCTCACATAATAACTAGATAGAAGCTTCCTGAGAAACTGCATTGCCATGTGTGAATGCAACTCTCAGAGTTACACGTTTCTCTTCAGTGATCAGTTTGTTAACACAGTTTTCTGGAAATCTGCAATTAGACACTTCATATCGCAATGAAGCTTACGGTGACAGAGGATATATCCACAGATGAAAACTAGAAAGAAGCTTTCTTAGAAACTGCCTGGTGATGTGTGAATTCATCTCACAGAGTTACACTTATGTTTCGTGGAGCAGTCCATTAACACTGTCTTTGAGGAACCTGAGAAGGGCTTCTTTGGATCGAATTGAGGCCTATGCTGATAAGGGAAATTTTTCAGTTCAAAACGTGGAAGAAGCTTTCTGAGAAACTTCTTTCTGATCAGTGAGTTCATCTCACAGACTTATAGCTCAGAGTTCAGGAAGCAGTTTGCTAACATACTTTTCATGGAATCTGGAAAGTGATATTTGGGAGCCCATAGGGGCCCATGGTGAAAAAGGAAATATCCTCACATAATAAGTAGAGAGAAGCTTTCTGAGAGATTGCTTTCTGATGTGTGACTTCATCACACAGAGCTCCACACTTCCCTTCTTGGAAGAGTTTGCTAACACTGTTGTCGTGGATTCTGCAAAGTGATATTTTTCAGCTCATTGAGGGTTACGGTGAAAAAGAAATATCCTCAGATCTAACCTGGAAAGAAACCTTCTGAGACACTGCATTGCCATGTGGGAATGCAACTCAGAGAATTACACGTTTCTCTTCACTGATCATTTTGCTAACTAAGTTTTCTGGAAATCTGCAATGGGACACCTCTTAGCGCAATGAAGCTTATGGTGACAAAGGAAATATCCTCAGATGCAAAGTTCAAAGAAGCTTTCTTAGAAACTTCTTGGTGACGTGTGAATTCATCTCACAGAGTTACACTTATATTTCGTGGAGCACTCCATTAACACTTTCTTTGAGGAACCTGAGAAGGGCTTCCTTCGATCGATTTGAGGCCTACGCTGATAAAGGAAATTTCATCAGTTCAAAACGTTAAAGAAACTTTCTGAGAAATTTCGTTCTGATCTGTGAGTTCATCTCACAGACTAATAACTTAGACTTCAGGAAGCAGTTTGCTAACACACTGTTCGAGGAATCGGGAAAGAGATATTTGGGAGCACATAGGGGCCCATGGTGAAAAAGGAAATATCTTCACATAATAATTAGAGAGATGATTTCTGAGAGATTGCTTTCTGATGTGTGACTTCATCACACAGAGTTCCAACCTTCCCTTCTTGGAACAGTTTGCTAACACTGTTGTCGTGTCTTCTGCAAAGTGATGTTTGGGAGTTCATTGAGGGTTTTGGTGAAAAAGGAAATATCCTCAGATCAAAACTGGAAAGAAGCTTTCTTAGAAACTTCTAGACGATGTGTGAATTCATCTCACAGAGTTACACTTACGTTTCCTGGAGCAGTCCATTAACACTGTCTTTGAGGAACCTGAGAAGGGGTTTTGGACCGCCTTGAGGTCTACGCTGATAAAGGAAATTTCATCCGTTCAAAATGTGAAAGAAGCTTTCTGAGAAACTTCTTTCAGATCTGTGAGTTCATCTCACTGACTTACAACTTAGACCTCAGGAAGCAGTTTGCTAACACTCTTTACGTGAAATCTGCAAAGTGATATTTGGGAGCTCATTGAACTTTCTGGTGAAAAAGGAAATATCCTCAGATCAAAACTGGAAAGAATCCTTCTGAGAAACTGCATTGCCATGTGTGAATGCAACTCACGGAGTTACACGTTTCTCTTCAATGATCAGTTTGCTAACGACGTTTTCTGGTAATCTGCAGTGGGATACCTCTTAGCGCAATGAAGCTTACGGTGACAAAGGAAATATCCTCAGATGAAAACTAGAAAGAAGCTTTCTTTGAAACTTCTTGGTGATGTGTGAATTCATCTCACAGAGTTACACTTATGTTTCGTGGAGCAGTCCATTCACACTGTCTTTGAGGAACCTCAGAAGGGCTTCTTCGGATCGCTTTGAAGCCTACGCTGATAAAGGAAATTTCATCCTTTCAAAACGTGAAAGAAGCTTTCTGAGAAACTTCTTTCTCATCTCTAAGTTCATCTCACAGACTTATAACTTAGACCTCAGGAAGCAGTTTCTAACACTCTTTTCGTGGAATCTGGAAAGTGATATTTGGGTGCCCATAGGGGCCCATGGTGAAAAAGGAAATATCATCACATAATACCTAGAGAGAAGCTTTGTGACAGATTGCTTTCTGACGTGACTTCATCACACAGAGTTCCACCCTTCCCTTCTTGGAACAGTTTGCTAACACTGTTGTCGTGGTTTCTGGAAAGAGATATTTGGGAGTTCATTGAGGGTTAACGTGAAAAAGGAAATATCCTCAGATCAAAACTGGAAAGAAGCCTTCTGAGAAACTGCATTGCCAGGTGTGTATGCAACTCACAGAGTTACACGTTTCTTTTCAGTAATCAGTTTGTTAACACAGTTTTCTGGCAATCTGCAATTAGATACTTCATAGCGCAATGAACCTTACAGTGACAAAGGAAATATCCACAGATGAACACTAGAAAGAAGCTTTCTTAGAAACTTCTTGGTGATGTGTGAATTCATCTCACAGAGTTACACTTATGGTTCGTGGAGTAGTCCATTAACACTGTCTTTGAGGAACCTGAGAAGGGCTTCTTTGGATCGAATTGAGGCCTATGCTGATAAAGGAAATTTTTCAGTTCAAAACGTGGAAGAAGCTTTCTGAGAAACTTCTTTCTGATCAGTGAGTTCATCTCACAGACTTATAGCTCAGAGTTCAGGAAGCAGTTTGCTAACATACTTTTCATGGAATCTGGAAAGTGATATTTGGGAGCCCATAGGGGCCCATGGTGAAAAAGGAAATATCCTCACATAATAACTAGATTGAAGCTTTCTGAGAGATTGCTTTCTGATGTGTGACTTCATCACACCGAGTTCCACCCTTCCCTTCTTGGAACACCTTGTGACTACTGTTGTCATGGATTCTGCAAAGTGATATTTGGGAGCTCATTGAGGGCTAGGGTGAAAAAGGAAATATCGCCAGATCAAAACTGGAAAGAACCCCTCTGAGAAACTGCATTGCCATGCTTGAATGCAACTCACAGAGTTACACGTTTCTCTTCAGTGATCAGTTTACTAACTAAGTTTTCTGAAAATCTGCAATGGGATACCTCTTAGCCCAATGAAGCTTACGGTGACAAAGGAAATATCCTCACATGAAAACTGGAGAGAAGCTGTCTTAGAAACTCCTTTGTGATGTGTGATTTCATCCCACAGAGTTACACTTATGTTTCGTGGAGCAGTCCATTAACACTGTCTATGAGGCACCTGAGAAAGGCTTCTTTGGATCGCATTGAGGCCTACGCTTATATAGGAAATTTCATCCGTTCCAAACATGAAAGAAGCTTTCTGAGAAACTTCTTTCTGATCTGTGAGTTCATCTCGCAGACTTATAGCTCGGACTTCAGGAAGCAGTTTGCTAACACTCTTTTCGTGGAATCTGGAAAGTGATATTTGGGAGCCCCTAGGGGCCCATGGTGAAAAAGGAAATATCCTCACATAATAACTAGATAGAAGCTTCCTGAGAAACTGCATTGCCATCTGTGAATGCAACTCTCAGAGTTACACGTTTCTCTTCAGTGATCAGTTTGTTAACACAGTTTTCTGGAAATCTGCAATTAGACACTTCATATCGCAATGAAGCTTACGGTGACAGAGGATATATCCACAGATGAAAACTAGAAAGAAGCTTTCTTAGAAACTGCCTGGTGATGTGTGAATTCATCTCACAGTGTTACACTTATGTTTCGTGGAGCAGTTCATTTACACTCTCTTTGATGAAACTGAGAAGGGCTTCTTTGGATCGCGTTGAGGCATACGCTGATAAAGGAAATTTTATGCGTTCCAAACGTGAAAGAAGCTTTCTGAGAAACTGTATTCTGATCTGTGAGTTCATCTCACATACTTACAATTTAGACCTCAGGAAGCAGTTTGCTAACATTCTTTTCGTGGAATCTGGAAAGTGATATTTGGGATCCCCTAGTGCCCATGGTGAAAAAGGAAATGTCCTGACATAAAAACTAGAGAGAAGCTTTCTGAGATTGCTTTCTGATGTGTGACTTCACCACACAGAGTTCCACCCTTCCCTTCTTTTAACAGTTTCGTATCACTGTTGTCGTGGATTCTGAAAGTGATATTTGGGAGCTCATTGAGGGCTATGGTGAAAAAGGAAATATCCTCAGGTCAAAACTGCAAAGAATCCTCCTGAGAAAGTGCATTGCCATGTGTGAATGCAACTCACAGAGTTTCACGTTCCTCTTCAGTGATCAGGTTGCTAACACAGTTTTCCTGAAATCTGCCATCGGACACTTCTTAGCGCAATGAAGCTTACGGTGACCAAGGAAATATCCTCAGATGAAAACTAGAACGAAGCTTTCGTAGAAACTTCTTGGTAATGTGTGAATTCATCTCAGAGAGTTATACTTATGTTTCCTGGAACAGTCCATTAACACTGTCTTTGAGGAACCTGAGAAGGGCTACCGTGGATCGTATTGAGGCTTACGCTGAGAAAGGAAATATCATCAGTCCAAAACATGAAAGAAGCTTTCTGAGAAACTTCTTTGTGATCTGTGAATTCATCCCACAGAGTTACAGCTTGGGCCTCATGAGGCAGTTTGCTAACACACATTTCATGGAATCTGCAAAGGGATATTTGGGAGCCCATTGGGGCCCATTGTGAAAAAGGAAATATCCTCAGATAACAAATATAGAGAAGCTTTCTGAGAGATTGCATTCTGATGTGTGACTTCGTCACATAGAGTTCCACCCTTCCCTTCTTGGATAAGTTTTTTAACACTGTTGCCGTAGATTCTGCAAAGTTATATTTTGGAGCTCTTTGGGGGCTATGCTGAATAAGGAAATATCTTCAGATAAAAACAGGAAAGAAGCCATCTGAGAAAATGCACTTCGATGTTTCAAAGCAACTTACAGAGTTACACATTTCTCTTCAGTGATCAGTTTGCTAACACACTTTTCTGGAAATCTGCCATGGGATACTTCTTAGCGCGGTGATGCTTGCGGTGACAATGGAAATATACTCAGTAGACAACTTGAAAGAAACTTTTTTAGAAACTTCTTGGTGCTGTGTGAATTCATCTCACAGAGTTACACTTATGTTTCCTGGCACAGTCCTTTAACACTGTCTTTGAGGAAACTGAGAATTACTTTGAATCACATTGAGGACTACGCTGATAGAGGAAATATCATCAGTTCAAAACGTGAAAGAAGCTTTCTCAGAAACTTCTTTGTGATCTGTGAAATCATCACACAGAGTTACAACTTAGGGCTCATGAAGCAGTTTGCTAACACACTTGTCGTGGAATCTGCAAAGGGATATTTGGGAGCCCATTTTGGCCCATTGTGAAAAAGGATATATCCTCAGAGAAGAACTAGAGAGAAGCTTTCTGAGTGATTGCTTTCCCATGTGTGACTTCATCACACAGAGTTCCACCCTTCCCTTTTGGAACAGTTTGCTAACACTGCTGTCGTGGCTTCTGCAAAGTGTTATTTGGGACCTCGTTAAGGGCTATGTTGAACAAGGAAATATCTTCAGATAAAAACTGTAAAGAAGCCTTCTGGAAAATGCACTTCGATGTAGGAACGCAATTCACAGAGTAACACGTTTCTCTTCAGTGATCAGTTTGCTAACACAGTTTTCTGGAAATCTGCAATTGGATACTTCTTAGCGCAATGAAGCTTACAGTGACAAAGGAAACATCCTCAGGTGAAAACTAGAAAGAAGCTTTCCTGGAAACTTCTTGGTGATATGTAAGTTCATCCCACAGAGTTATACTTATGTTTCCTGGAACAGTCCATTAACACTGTCTTTGAGGAACCTGAGAAGGGCTACTTTGGATCACATTGAGGCCTCCACTGATAAAGGGAATATCATCAGTCCAAAACGTGAAAGAAGCTTTCTGAGAAATTTCTTTGTGATCTGTGAATTCATATCACAGATTTACAACTTAGACCTCATGAAGCAGTTTGCTGATATTGTGTTCGTGGAATCTGCAAAGTGATATATGAGAGCTCATTGAGGGCTATGTTGAACAAGGAAATATCTTCAGATGAAAAGTGTAAGGAAGCCTTCTGGGAAAATGCACTTCGATGAATGAACGCAATTCACAGAGTTACACGTTTCTCTTCAGTTATTAGGTTGCTAACACAGTTTTCTGTAAATCTGCCATGGGATACTTCTTAGCGCAATGAAGCTTACGGTGACAAAGGAAATATCCTCAGATGAAAACTAGAAAGAAGCTTTCTTAGAAACTTCTTGGTGATGTGTGAATTCATCTCACAGAGTTACACATATGTTTCGAGAAGCAGTCCATTAACACTGTCTTTGAGGAACTTGAGAAGGGAAAATTTGGATCCCATTGAGGCCCACGCTGATAAAGGAAATATCATCAGTTGAAAACGTGAAAGAAGCTTTCTGAGAAACTTCTTTGTGATCTGTGAATTCATCTCACCGCGTTACAACTTAGGCCCCATGAAGCAGTTTGCTATCACACTTTTCTTGGTATCTGCAAAGGGATATTTGGGAGCAGATTGCGGACCATTGTGAAAAAGGAAATTTCCTCAGATAATAACTAGAGAGAAGCTTTCTGAGAGATTGCTTTCTGATGTGTGACTTCATCACACAGAATTCCACCCTTCCCTTCTTGGAACAGTTTGCTAACACTGTTGTCGTGGATTCCGCAAAGTTATATTTGGGAGCTCATTGAGGTCTTTGGTGAACAAGGAAATATCTTCAGATAAAACCTGTAAAGAAGCCTTCTCGGAAAATGCACTTCGATGTATGAATGCAAGTCACAGAAGTACACGTTTCTCTTCAGTGTTCAGTTTGCTAACACAGTTTTCTGGAAATCTTCCATGGGATAATTCTTAGCGCCCTGAAGCTTACGTTGACAAAGGAAATATCCTCAGATGAGAACTAGAAAGAAGCTTTCTTAGAAACTTCTTGGTGATGTGTGAGTTCATCTCACAGAGTTACACTTACGTTTCCTGGAACAGTCAATTAACACTGTCTTTGAGGAACCTGAGAAGGGCTACTTTGGATCGCATTGAGGCCTACGCTGATAAAGGAAATATCATCAGTCCAAAACGTGAAAAAAGCTTTCTGAGAAACGTCTCTGTGATCTGTGAATTCATCACACAGAGTTACAACTTAGGCCTCATGAAGCAGAATGCACGACAACAGTGTTAGCAAACTGTTCCAAGAAGGGAAGGGTGGAACTCTGTGTGATGAGGTCACACATCAGAAAGCAATCTCTCAGAAAGCTTCTCTCCAGTTATTATGTGAGGATATTTCCCTTTTCGCCATGGGCCCCTACGGGCTCCCAAATATCACTTTGCAGATTCCACGAAAAGAGTGTTAGCAAACTGCTTCCTGAGGTCTAAGTTTTAATTCTGTGAGATGAACTCACAGATCAGAAAGAAGTCTCTCGGAAAGCTTCTTTCACGTTTTGAACGGATGAAATTTCCTTTATCAGCGTAGATCTCAAAGCGATGCAAGGAAGCCCTTCTCAGTTTCCTCAAAGACAGTGATAATGGACTGCTCCACGAAACATAAGTGTAACTCTGTGAGATGAATTCACACATCACCAGGCAGTTTCAAAGAAAGCTTCTTTCTAGTTTTCATCTGTGGATATATCCTTTGTCACCGTAAGCTTCATTGCGCTATGAAGTGTCTAATTGCAGATTTCCAGAAAACTGTGTTAACAAACTGATCACTGAAGAAAAACTTGTAACTCTGTGAGTTGCATTCACACATGGCACTGCAGTTTCTCAGAAATCTTCTGTCTAGTTATTATGTGAGGATATTTCCTTTTTAAAACATAGCCCTCAATGAGCTCCCAAATATCATTTTGCAGAATCCACGACAACAGTGTTAGCCAACTGTTCCAAGAAGGGAAGGGTGGAACTCTGTGTGATGAAGTCACCCATCAAAAAGCAATCTCCCAGAAACATTCTATCTAGTTATTATGTGAGAATTTTTCCTTTTTCATCATGGGTCCCAATGGGCTCCCTAATATCGCTTTGCAGATTAAACGAAAAGAGTGTTAGCAAACTGCTTCCTGAGGTCTAAGTTATAAATCTGTGAGATGAACTCACAGATCACAAGGAAGATTCTCAGAAAGCTTCTTTCACGTTTTGAACCGATGAAATTTCCTTTGTCAGCGTAGGCCTCAGTACGATCCAAAGAAGCCCTTCTAACGTTCTCAAAGACATTGTTAATGGACTGCTCCACAAAACATAAGTGTAACTCTGTGAGATGAATTCACACATCAACAAGAAGTTTCTAAGAAAGCTTCTTTCTAGTTTTCATCTGAGGATATTTCTTTCTCACCTTAAGGTGCAATGGGCTATGAAGTATCTAATTGAAGATTTCCAAAAAACTGTGTTAACAAACTGATAACTGAAGAGAAACGTGTAACTCTGTGAGTTGCATTCACACATGACAATGCAGTTTCTCAGAAAGCTTCTCTCTAGTTATTATGTGAGGATATTTCCTTTTTAAAACATAGCCCTCAATGAGCTCCCAAATATCACTTAGCAGAATCCACGACAACAGTGTTGGCAAACTGTTACATGAAGGGAAGGGTGGAACTCTGTGTGATGAAGTCACACATCAGAAAGCAATCTCTCAGAAAGCTTTTCTCTAGTTATTATGTGAGGATATTTTCTTTTCACCATGGGCCACTAAGGCTCCCAAATATCACTTTCGAGAATCCACGAAAGAGTGTTAGAAACTGCTTTCTGAGGTCTAAATTTTACGTCTGTGAAATGAACTCACAGATCAGAAAGAAGTTTCTCAGAAAGCTTCTTTCACGTTTTGAACTGATTAAATTTCCTTTTTCAGCGTAGTCCTCAATGCGATTCAAAGAATCCCTTCTCAGGTTCCTCAAAGACAGTGTTAATGGACTGCTCCACGAAACATAAGTGTAACTCTGTGAGAGGAATTCAAACATCACCGAGAAGTTTCTTAGAAAGCTTTCTAATTTTCATCTGGGGATATTTCCTTTGTCACCGTAAGCTTCATTTCGCATAGAAGTATCCCTTTGCAGATTTCAGAAATCTGTGTTAGCAAACTTATCACTGAAGAGAAACGTTTAACTCTGTGAGCTGCATTCATACATCGAATGGCATATTCCCAGAAGGCTTCTTTCCAGTTTTTATCTGAAGATATTTCCTATTTCACTATAGCCTTCAATGAGGTCCTAAATATCACGTTGCAGAATCCACGACAACAGTGCTAGCAAACTGTTCCAAGAAGGGACGGTTGGAACTCTGTGTGATGAAATCACACATCCGAAAGCATTCTCTTGGACAGCTTCTCTCTAGATATTATCTGAGGATATTTCCTTTTTCACCATGGACCCCAAAGTGCTCCCAAATATCACTTTGCAGATTCCACCAGAAGAGTGTTTGCAATCTGCTTCATGTGGCCTAAGTTTTAACTCTTTGAGATGAATTCACAGATCACAAAGAAGTTTCTCAGAAAACTTCCTTCACGTTTTGAACTGATGATATTTCCTGTATCAGCGTAGGCCTCAATGCGATCCATAGTAGCCCTTCTCAGGTTCATCAAAGACAGTGTTAATGCTGTGGTACACGAAATATAAGTGAAATTCTGTGAGATGAATTCACACATCACCAAGAAGTTTCTAAGAAAGCTTCTCTTTAGTTTTCATCTGAGGATATTTCCTTTGTCACCGTAAGCTTCATTGCACTATGAAATATCCCATTGCAGATTTCCAGAAAACTGTGCTAGCAAACTAATCACTGGAGGGAAACGTGTAACTCTGTGAGTTGCATTCAGACATCGAAGTGCATTTTCCCAGAGGCTTCTTTCCAGTTTTTATCTGAAGATATTTCTTTGTTCACCTTAGCTTTCAAGGAGTTCCCAAATATCACTTTGCAGAGTCCACGACAAAAGTGTTAGCAAACTCTTCCAAGAAGGGAAGGGTGGAAGTCTGTGTGATAAAGTCATCTTCAGAAAGCAATCTCCCAGAAAGTTTCTCTCTAGGTATTATCTGAGGATAATTCCTTTTTCACAATGGGCTCCAATTGGTTCCCAAATATCACTTTGCCGATTCCACGAAAAGAGTGTTAGCAAACTGCTTCATGAGGCCTATGTTGGAACTCTGTGAGATGAATTCACAGATCACAAAGAAGTTTCGCAGAAAACTTCCTTCACGTTTTGAATGGATGATATTTCCTTTTTCAGCGTAGGCCTCAATGCGATCCATAGTACCCCTTCTCAGGTTCCTCAAAGACAGTGGTAATGCAGTGCTACATGAAATATAAGTGTAACTCTGTAAGATGAATTCACACATCACCAAGAAGTTTCTAGGAAAGCTTCTTTTTAGTTTTCATCTGAGGATAATTTTTGTCACCGCAAGAGTCATTGGGCTAAGAAGTATCCCATTGCAGATTTCAAGAATACTGTGTTAGCAAACTGATCACTGAAAGGAAACGTGTAACTCGGTGAGTTGCATTCATATATCGAAGTGCACTTTCCCAGAAGCCTTCTTACCAGTTTTTATCTGAAGATATTTTATATTTCACCATTGCCCTCAATGAGCTCCCAAATATCACTTTGCAGAATTCACCTCAACAGTGATAGCAAACTGTTCCAAGAAGGGAAGGGTGGAACTCTGTGTGATGAAGTCCCACATCAGAAAGCAATCTCTCAGAAAGCTTCTCTCCAGTTATTATGTGAGGATATTTCCTTTTTCACCATGGGCGCCTATGGGCTCCCAAATATAACTTTGCAAATTCCACGAAAAGATTGTTAGCAAACTGCGTCCTGACGTCTAATTTATAAGTCTGTGAGATGAACTCACAGATCAGAAAGAAGTTTCTCAGAAAACTTATTTCACGTTTTGAACTGATGAAATTTCCTTTATCACCGTAGGCCTCAATGCGTTCCAAAGTAGCCCTTCTCAGCTTCCTCAAAGACAGTGTTAATGGACTGCTCCATGAAACATAAGTGTAACTCTGTGAGATGAATTCGCACATCACCAAGAAGTTTTTAAGAAAGCTTCTTTCTAGTTTTCATCTGAGGATATTTCCTTTGTCACCGCAAGCTACATTGCGCAAAGTGGTATCCCATTGCAGATTTCCAGAAAACTTAGTTAGAAAACTGATCACTGGAGAGATACGTGTAACTCTGTGAGTTGCATTCACCCATGGCAATGCAGTTTCTCAGAAGGCTTCTTTCGAGTTTTGATCTGAGGATATTACCTTCTTCAACGTAACCCTTAATGAGCTCCCAAATACCACGTAGCAGAATCCACGACAAGAGTGTTGGCAAACTGTTCCAGGAAGGGAAGGGAGGAACTGTGTGTGATGACGTCACACATCAAAAAGCAATCTCCCAGAAACCTTCTATCTAGTTATTATGTGAGAATTTTTCCTTTTTCACCATGGACCCCTATGGGCTCTCAAATATCGCTTTGCAGATTAAACGAAAAGAGTGTTAGCAAACTGCTTCCTGAGGTCTAAGTTATAAGTCTGTGAGATGAACTCACAGGTCAGAAAGAAGTTACTCAGAAAGCTTCTTTCACGTTTTGAACCGATGAAATTTCCTTTGTCAGCGTAGGCCTCAGTACGATCCAAAGAAGCCCTTCTAACTTTCCTCAAAGACATTGTTAATGGACTGCTCCACGAAACATAAGTGTAACTCAGTGAGATGAATTCGCACATCACCAAGAAGTTTCTAAGAAATCTTCTTTCTAGTTTTCATCTTAAGATATTTCCTTTGTCACCGTAGGCTTAATTGCACTAAGAAGTATCCCATTGCACATTTGCGGAAAACTGTGTTAGCCAACTGATGAGTGAATAGAAATGAGTAACTCGATGAATTGCATTCATACATCAAAGTGCATTTTCCCAGAAGGCTTCTTTCTAGTTTTTATCTGAAGATATTTCTTTGTTCACCATAGCCCTCAGAAAGCTCCCAAATATCACTTTGCAGAATCCAGGACAACAGTGTTAGCAAACTGTTCCAAGAAGGGAACGGTGGAACTCTGTGTGATGAAGTCACACATCAGAAAGCAATCTCTCAGAAAGCTTCCCTCTAGTTATTATCTGAGGATATTTCCTTTTTCACCATGGGTCCAAAGCGCTCCCAAATATCACTTTGCAGATTCCAGCAAAAAAGTGTTAGGAAACTGCTTCATGAGGACTGAGTTGTAACACTGTGAGATCAATTCACAGATCACAAAGAAGTTTCTCAGAAAGCTTCTTTCACGTTTTGAACTGATGATATTTCCTTTATCAGCGTAGGCCTCAATGCTATCCAAAGCAGCCCTTCTCAGGTTCCTCAAAGACAGTGTTAATGGACTGTGCCAGGAAATATAAGATTAACTCCTTGAGATGAATTCACACATCACCAAGAAGTTTCTACGAAAGCTTCCTTCTAGTTTTAATCTGAGGATATTTCCCTTTACACCGTAAGCTTCATTGCGCTAAGAAGTATCCCATTGCAGATTTCCAGAAAACGGTGTTAGCAAACTGATCACTGAAGAGAAACCTGTAACTCTGTGAGTTGGATTAATACATCGAAGTGCATTTTCCCAGAAATCTTCTTTCCAGTTTTTATCTGAAGATATTTCTTTGTGCACCACAGCCCTCAAGAAGCTCCCAAATATCACTTTGCAGAATCCACGACAACAGTGTTAGAAAACTGTTCCCAGAAGGGAAGGGGGGAACTGTTTGTGATAAAGTCACACATCAGATATCAATCTCTCAGAAAGCTTCTCTCAAGTTATTATCTGAGGAAAATTCCTTTTTCACCGTGGGCCCCAATGGGCTCCCAAATATCACATTGCAGATTCCATGAAAAGAGTGTTAGCAAACTGCTTCATGAGGACTAATTTGTAACCCAGTGGGATGAATTCACAGATAACAGAGAAGTTTCTCAGAAAGGTTCTTTCACGTATTGAACTGATGACATTTCCTTTATCAGTGTAGGCCTCAATGCATTCCAAAGTAACCCTTCTCCAGTTCCTCAAAGACAGTGCTAATGTACTGTCCCAGAAAACATAAGTGTAACTCTGTGAGATGAATTCACACATCACCAAGAAGTTTCAAAGAAAGCTTCTTTCTAGTTTTCATCTGAGGATATTTCCTTTGTCACCGTAAGCTTCATTGCGCTAAGAACTATCCCGTTGCAGAGTTGCAGAAAACCGTGTTACCAAACTGATGACAGAAGAGAAACGTGTAACTCTGTGAGTTGCATTCATACATCAAAGTGCATTTTCCCAGAATTCTTCTTTCCAGTTTTTATCTGAAGATATTTCCTTGTTCACCACAGCAATCAATGAGCTCCCAAATATCACTTTGCAGAATCCGCGACAACAGTGGTAGCAAACTGTTCCAAGAAGTGAAGGCTTTAACTCTGCATGATGAAGACACACATCAGAAAGCAATCTTGCAGAAAGCATCTCTCTAGTTAATATCTGAGGATATTTCCTTTTTCACCATGTGCCCAATGGGCTCCCAAATATCACTTTGCAGATTCCAGGAAAGGAGTGCTAGCAAACTGCTTCATGAGGACTAAGTTGTAACTCTGTGAGATGAATTCACAGATCACAAGGAAGTTTCTCAGAAAGCTTCTTTCACGTTTTCTAGTGATGATATATCCTTTATCAGCGTAACCTCAATGCGATCCAAAGCAGCCCTTCTCAGTTTCCTCAAAGACAGTGTTAATGGACTGTTCCTGGAAACATAAGTGTAACTCTGTGAGATGAATTCACACATCACCAAGAAGTTTCTAAGAAAGCTTCTTTCTAGTTTTCATCGGAGGTTATTTCCTTTGTCACCGTAAGCTTCATTGCGCTAAGAAGTATCCCATTGCAGATTTCCAGAAAACGGTGTTAGCAACCTGATCACTGAAGAGAAACGTGTAACTCTGTGAGTTGCATTCTTCCATCGAAGTGCACTTTCCCAGAAGCTTCTTTCCAGTTTTTATCTGAAGATATTTCCTCGTTCCCCATATCACTCAATGAGCTCCCCAATATCACTTAGCAGAATCCATGACAACAGTGTTAGCAAACTGTTCCAAGAAGGGAAGGGTGGAACTTTGTGTGATGAAGTCACACATCAGAAAGCAATCTCTCAGAAAGCTTCTCTCTAGTTATTATATGAGGATATTTCCTTTCTCACCATGGGCCCCAATGAGCTCCCAAATATCACTCTGAAGATTCCACGAAAAGAGTGTTACCAATTGCTTCATGAAACCTAAGTTGTAACTCTGTGAGATGAATTCACAGATCACAAAGAAGTTTCTCAGAAAGCTACTTTGACATTTTGAACCGATGATATTTCCTTTATCGGCGTAGGCTTCAGTGCGATCCAAAATATCCCTTCTCAGGTTCCTCAAAGACAGTGTTAAAGATCTGTGTCAGGAAACATAAGTGTAACTCTGTGAGATGAATTCCCACATCACCAAGAAGATTCTATGAAAGCTTCTTTCTAGTTTTCATCTGAGAATATTTCCTTTGTCACCGTAAGCTCATTGCGCTAAGAAGTATCCCAGTGCAGTTTTCAATAAAACTGTGTTAGCAAACTGATTACTGCAGAGAAACGTTTAACTCTCTGAGTTGCATTGGTACATCAAAGTGCTTTTTCCCAGATGGCTTCCTTCCAGTTTTTATCTGAAGATATTTCCTTGTTCATCATAGCCCTCAATGTGCTCCCAAGTATCACTTTGCAGAATCCACGACAAAAGTGTTAGAAAACTGCTCCAATAATGGTAGGGTGGAACTCTGTGTGATGAAGGCACACATCAGAAAGCAATCTCTCAGAAAGCTTCTCTCTAGCTATTTTCTGAGGATATTTCCTTTTTCACCTTGGGCCACAAAGTGCTCCAAGATATCCCTTTGCAGTTTCCACGAAAAGGGTTTTAGCAAACTGCTTCAGTAGGCCTAAGTTGTAGCTCTGTGAGATGAATTCACAGATCACAAAGAAGTTTCCCAGAAAGGTTCTTTCACGTTTTGAACTGATGATATTTCCTTTTTCAGACTTGGCGTCAATACGATCCAAAGTAGATCTTCTGAGTTTCTTCAAAGACAGTGTTAATGCACTGTGCCAGGAAACATAAGTGTAACTCTGTGAGATGAATTAAAGCATCACTAAGAAGTTTCTAAGAAAGCTTCTTTCTAATTTTTATCTGAGGATATTTCCTTTGTCACCGTAAGCTTCATTGCGCTAAGAAGTATCCCATTGCAGATTTAGAGAAAACGGTGTTATCAAACTGATCACTGAAGAGAAACCTGTAACTCTGTGAGATGGATTCATACATCGAAGAGCATTTTCCCAGAAGGCTTCTTTCCAGTTTTTATCTGAAGATATTTCCTTTTACACCATAGCCCTCAATGAGCTCCCAAATATCACTTTGCAGAATCCACGAGGACACTGTTAGCAAACTGTCCCAAGAAGGGAAGGGTGGAACTCTGTGTGATGAAGTCACACATCAGAAAGCATTCTCTAAGAAAGCTTCTCTCTAGTTATTATCTGAGGATATTTCCTTTTTCACCATGGGCCCCAATGGGCTCCCGAATATCCCTTTGCACATTCCACGAAAAGAGGGTTAGCAAACTGCTTCATGAGAGCTAAGTTGAATATTGGTGAGATGAATTCACAGATCACAAAGTAGTTTCTCAGAAAGCTTCTTTCTCGTTTCGAACTTATGATATTTCCATTATCAGCGTAGGCCTCAATGTGATCCAAACTATCCCAACTCAGGTTCCTAAAAGACAGTGTTAGTGCAGAGCTACACGAAATATAAGTGTAACTCTGTGAGATGAATTAACACATCAACAAGAATTTTCTAAGAAAGCTTCTCTCTAGTTTTCATTTGAGGATATTTCCTTTGACACGGTAAGCTTCCTTGCGCTAAGAAGTATCCCATTGCAGATTTCATGTTCATAGGGCCCATGGTGAAAAAAGATACATCCTCGCATAATAACTGGAGAGAAGCTTTCTGAGAGATTGCTTTCTTATGTGTGACTTCATCACACAGAGTTCCACCCTTCCCTTCTTGGAACAGTTGCTAACACTGTTGTCATTGACCCTGCAAAATATTATTTGGGAGCTCATTGAGGGCTATGGTTAAAAACGAAATATCCTCATATAATAACTAGAGAGAAGCTTTCTGAGAGAGTGCCTTGCCATGTGTGAATGCAACTCACAGAGTTACACGTTTGTCTTCAGTGATCAGTTTGTTAACACAGTTTTCTAGAAATCCGCAATTACATACTTCATAGCGCAATGAACCTTACGGTGACAAAGGAAAAAACCTCAGATGAAAACTAGAAAGAAGCTTTCTTAGAAACTTCTTGGTGATGTGTGAATTCATCTCACAGAGTTACACTTATGTTTCATGGAGCAGTCCAATAACACTGTCTTTGAGGGAACTGAGAAGGGCTAATTTGGATCGCATGGAGGCCTACGCTGATAAAGGACATTTCATCGGTTCAAAATGTGAAAGAAGCATTCTGAGAAACTTCTTTCTGATCTCTGAGTTCATCTCACAGACTTACAATTTAGACCTCAGGAAACATTTTGCTAATACTTTTTTCGTGGAATCTGGAAAGTGATATTTGGGAGCCCATAGTGGCCCATGGTGAAAAAGGAAATATCCACACATAATAACTGGAGAGAAGCTTTCTGAGAGATTGCTTTCTGATGTGTGACTTCATCACACAGAGTTCCACTCTTCCCTTCTTGGAACAGTTTGCTAACACTGTTGTCGTGGATTCTGCAAAATGATATTGGGGAGCTCATTGACGGTTATGGTGAAAAAGGAAATATCCTCTGATTAAAACTGGAAGGAAGCCTTCTGAGAAACTGCATTGCCATGTGTGAATGCAACTCACAGTGTTACACGTTTCTCTTCTGTGATCAGTTTGTTAACACAGTTTTCTGGAAATCTGCAATGAGATACTTCACAGGGCAATGAACCTTACGGTGAGAAAGGAAATATCCTCTGATGAAAACTAGAAAGAATCTTTCTTAGAAACTTCTTGGTGATGTGTGAATTCATCTCACAGAGTTACACTTATGTTACGTGGAGTAGTAAATTAACACTCTCTTTGAGGATCCTGAGAAGGGCTTCCTTGGATCGCATTGAGCCCGACGCTGATATAGGAAATTTCATGAGTTCAAAACGTGAAAGAATTTTTCTGAGAACCTTTTTTCTCATCTATGAGTTCATCTCAAAGTCTTAGAATTTAACCCAAGGAAGAAATTTTCTATCAATCTTTTCTTGGAATCTGGAAAGTGATATTTGAGAGCCCATAGAGCTCCCTGGTGAAAAAGGAAATATCCTCACATAATAAGCAGAGAGAAGCTTTCTGAGAGATTGCTTTCTGATGTGTGACTTCATCACACAGAGTTCCACCCTTCCCTTCTTGGAACAGTTTGCTAACACTGTTGTCATGGATTCTGCAAAGGTATATTTGGGAGCTCATTGAGGGCTATGGTGAAAAAGGAAATATTCTCACATAATAAGTAAAGAGAAGCTTTCTGAGAAACTGCATTGCCACGTGTGAATGCAACTCTCGGAGTTACACGTTTCTCTTCAGTGATCAGTTTGTTAACACAGTTTTCTGGAAATCTGCAATTAGACACTTCATAGCGCAATGAAGCTTACGGTGACAGAGGATATATCCACAGATGAAAACTAGAAAGAAGCTTTCTTCGAAACTGCCTGGTGATGTGTGAATTCATCTCACAGAGTTACACTTATGTTTCTTGGAGCAGTCCATTAACACTGTCTCTGAGGAAACTGGGAATGGCTTCCTTGGATCGCATTGAGGCCTACTTGATAAAGGAAATTTCATCCGTTCAAAACGTGAAAGAATCTTTCTGAGAAACTTTTTTCTGATCTGAGTGTTCATCTCACAGACTTACAATTTAAACTGCAGGAAGCAGTTTGCTAACACTCTTTTCGTGGAATCTGGAAAGTGATATTTGGGAGCCCATAGGGGCCCATGGTGAAACAGGAAATATCCTCACATAATAACTAGAGAGAAGCTTTCTGAGAACCTGCATTGCCAGGTGTGAATGCAACTCACAGACTTACGCGTTCCTCTTCAGTGATCAGTTTGCTAACTAAGTTTTCTGGACATGTGCTATTAGACACTTCATAGCGCAATGAACTTTACGGTGACAAAGGAAATATCCACAGATGAAAACTAGAAAGAAGCTTTCTTAGAAACTTCTTGGTGATGTGTGAATTCATCTCACAGAGTTACACTTATGTATCGTGGAGCAGTCCATTAACACTGTCTTTGAGGAATCTGAGATTGGCTTCTTTGGATCACTTTGAGGCCTACGCTAATAAAGGAAATTTCATCATTTCAAAACGTAAAAGAAACTTTCTGAGAAACTTCTTTCTGATCTGTGAGTTCATCACATAGACTGATAAGTTAGACTTCAGGAAGCAGTTTGCTAACACTCTTTTCGTGGAATCTGGAAAGTGATATTTGGGAGCCAATAGGGTCCCATTTTGAAAAAGGAAATATCCTCACATAATAACTAGAGAGAAGTTTTCTGAGAGATTGCTTTCTAATGTGTGAGTTCATCACACAGAATACCACCCTTCCCTTCTTGGAACAGTTTGCTAACACTGTTGTCATGGATTCTGCAAAGTGATATTAGGGAGCTCATTGAGGGCTATGGTGAAAAAGGAAATATCCTCACATAATAACTAGAGAGAAGCTTTCTGAGAAACTGCATTGCCATGTGTGAATGCAACTCACAGTGTTACACGTTTCTCTTCAGTGATCAGTTTGTTAACACAGTTTTCTGGACTTCTGCAATTAGCTACTCAATAGCGCCATGAACCTCACGGTGACAAAGGAAATATCCTCAGATGAAAACTAGAAAGAAGCTTTCGTTGAAACTTATTGGTGATGTGTGAATTCATCCCTCAGAGTTACACTTATGTTTCCTGGAACAGTCCATTAACACTGTCTTTGAGGATTCTGAGAAGGGTTACTTTGGATCGTATTGAGGCCTACACTGGTAAAGGAAATATCATCAGTCCAAAACGTAAAAGAAGCATTCTGAGAAAATTTTTGTGATCTGTGATTTCATCTCACAGAGTAACAACTTAGGCCTCATGAAGCAGTTAGCAAACACACTTTTCTTGGAATCTGCAAAGGGATATTTGGGAGCCCTTTTGGCCCCATTTTGAAATTTCCAGAAACGTGTGGCAGATTTCCAGAAAACTGTGTTAGAATACTGATCACTGAAGAGAAACGTGTAACTCTGTGAATAGCATAAATACATCGAAGTGCATTTTCCCAGAAGGCTTCTTTACAGTTTTCATGTGAAGATATTATCTTGTTCACCATAGCCCTCAATGAGCTTCCAAATATCACTTTACAGAATCCATGACAACAGTTTTAGCAAACTGTTCCGAGAAGGGAAGGGTGGAACTCTGTGTGATGAAGTCACACATCAGAAAGCAATCTCTCAGAAAGCTTCTCTCTAGTTATTATCTGAGGATATTTTCTTTTTTACAATGTGGCCCAATGGGCTCCCAAATATCCCTTTACAGATTACATGAAAAGTGTGTTTGTAAACTGCTTCAGGAGGTCTAAATTGTAACGCTGTGAGATGAATTCACAGATCACAGAAGCGTTTCTCAGAAAGCTTTTTTCACGTTTTGGACTGATGATAATTCGTTTATCAGCGTAGGCCTCAATGCAATCCAAAGTAGCCCTTCTCAAGTTACTCAAAGACAGTGAGTGTTAGTGGACTGTTCCAGGAAACATAACTGTAACTCTGTGGGCTGAATTCACACATCACCAAGAAGTTTCAAAGAAAGCATCCTTCTAGTTTTAACCTGAGGATATTTCCTTTGTCACCGTAAGCTTCATGGCGCTAAGAAGTATCCCATGGCAGATTTCCAGAGAACTGGGTTAGCAAACTGAACACTGAAGAGAAAGGTGTACCTCTGGGACTTGGATTCATACATCAAAGTGCATTTTCCGAGAAGGCTTCTTTACAGTTTTTATCTGAAGATATTTCCTTGTTCACCAAAGACCTCAAAGAGCTCCCAAATATAAATTTGCGGAATCCACGACAACAGTGTTAGCAAACTGTTCCAATAAGTAAAGGGTGGAACTCTGTGTGATGTAGTCACACATCAGAAAGCAATCTCTCAGAAAGCTTCTCTCTACTCTTTATGTGAGTATAGTTCCTTTTTCACCATGGGCCCCAATGGGCTCCCAAATACCACTTTGCAGAGTCCACGACAACAGTGTTAGCAAACTGTTCCAAGAAGGGAAGGGTGGAACTCTGTGTGATGAAGTCACACATCAGAAAGCAATCTTTCAGAATGCTTCCCTCTGGTTATTATGAGAGGATATTTCCTTTTTCACCAAGGGGCCCTAAGGGCTCCCAAATATCTCTTTGCATTTTCCACGAAAAGAGTGTTAGCCAACTGCTTCCTGAGATCTATTTTGTAAGGCTGTGAGATGAACCCACTGATCAGAAAGAACTTTCTCAGAAAGCTTCTTTCACATTTTGAACTGATGAAATTTCCTTTATCAGCCTAGGCCTCAATGCGATCCAAAGAAGCCCTTCTCAGTTTCCTCAAAGACAGTGTTAATGGGCTGCTCCACGAAAGATAAGTGAAACTCTGTGAGATGAATTCACACATCACCAAGAAGTTTCTAAGAAAGTTTCTTTCTGGTTTCCTTTTTTTTTTTTTTTTAAATATAGAACGTTTCACGAATTTGCGTGTCATCCTTGCGCAGGGGACATGCTAATCTTCTCTGTAACGTTCCAATTTTAGTATA
Organism: Rhinopithecus roxellana; assembly: GCF_007565055.1. Lineage (NCBI taxonomy): Eukaryota > Metazoa > Chordata > Mammalia > Primates > Cercopithecidae > Rhinopithecus > Rhinopithecus roxellana. The sequence continues at coordinate 55,824,179 of NC_044561.1, forward strand.
TGTGCTGCCGAAGCGAGCACTCTGGTTTTAATCTGAGGATATTTCATTTGTCACCGTAGGCGTCATTGCGCTATGAAGTATCTAATTGCAGATTTCCAGAAAACTGTGTTAACAAACTGATCACTGAAGAGAAACGTGTAACTCTGTGAGTTGCATTCACACATGGCAATGCAGTTTCTCAGAAAGCTTCTCTCTAGTTAATATGTGAGGATATTTCCTTTTTCACCATAGCCCTCAATGAGCTCCCAAATATCACTTTGCAGAATCCACGAGAACACTGTTAGCAAACTGTTCCAAGAAGGGAAGGGTGGAACTCTGTGTGATGAAGTCACACATCAGAAAGCAATCTTTCAGAAAGCTTCTCTCTAGTTATTATCTGAGGATATTTCCTTTTTCACCATGGGCCCCAATGAGCTCCCAAATATCACTTTGCAGATTCCACCAAAAGAGTGTTAGCAAACTGCTTCATGAGGCCTAAGTTTTAACTCTTTGAGATGAATTCACAGATCACAAAGAAGTTTCTCAGAAAACTTCCTTCAGGTTTTGATCTGAAGATATTTCCTGTATCAGCGTAGGCCTCAATACGATCCAAAGTAGCCTTTCTCAGGTTCATCAAAGACAGTGCTAATGCAGTGGTACACGAAATATAAGTGTAACTCTGTGAGATGAATTCACACATCACCAAGAAGTTTCTAAGAAAACTTCTTTTTAGTTTTCATCGGGAGGATATTTCCATTGTCACCATAAGCTTCTTTGCGCTAAGAAATATCCCATTGTAGATTTCCAGAAAACTGTGTTAGCAAACTGATCACTGAAGAGATACATGTAACTCTGTGATTTGCATTCATACATCGATATGCATTTTCCCAGAAGGCTTCTTTCCAGTTTTATCTGAAGATATTTCCTTTTTCACCATAGCCCTCATTGAGCTCCCAAATATCACTTTGCAGAATCCATGACAGCAGTGTTAGCAAACTGTTCCAAGAAGGGAAGGGTGGAACTCTGTGTGATGAAGTCACACATCAGAAAGCAAACTCTCAGAAACCTTCCCTCTAGTTATTTTCTGAGGATATTTCCTTTTTCACCATGGGCCCCAATGGGCTCCCAAATATCACTTTGCAAATTCCACCAAAAGAGTGTGAGCAAACTGCTAAATGAGGATAAGTTGTAACTCTGTGAGATGAATTCACAAATCACAAAGAAGTTTCTGAGAAAGCTTCTTTCACGTTTTGAACTGATGATATTTCCTTTATCAGCGTAGGCTTCAATGCTATCTAAAGTAGCCCTTACCATGTTCCTCAAAGAGAGTGGTAATGCAGTGCTACAGGAAATATAAGTGTAACTCTGTGAGTTGAATTCACACATCAGCAAGAAGTTTCCAAGAAAGCTTCTTTCTAGTTTTCATCTGAGGATAAAACCTTTGTCACCGTAAGCTTCATTGCACTAAAAGTATCCCATTGCAGTTTTCAAGAAAACGGTGTTAGCAAAGAGATCACTGAAGAGAAACGTGTAATTCTGTGAGTTGCATTCATACATCAAAGTGCATTTTCCCAGAGGCTTCTTTCCAGTTTTTATCTCAAGATATTTCTTTGTTCACCTTAGCCTTCAAGGAGTTCCCAAATATCACTTTGCAGAGTCCACGACAACAGTGTTAGCAATCTCTTCCAAGAAGGGAAGGGGGGAACTCTGTGTGATGAAGTCATCTTCAGAAAGCAATCTCTCAGAAAGTTTCTCTCTAGTTATTATCTGAGGACAATTCCTTTTCACAATGGGCCCCAATGGGTTCCCAAATATCACTTTGTCGATTCCACGAAAAGAGTGGTAGCAAACTGCTTCATGTGGCATAAGTTGGAATTCTGTGAGATGAATTCACAGATCACAAAGAAGTTTATCAGAAAGCTTCTTTCACGTTTTGAAAGGATGACATTTCCTTTATCAGCGTAGGCCTCAATGAGATCCATAGTACCCCTTCTCAGGTTCCTCAAAGACAGTGTTAATGTAGTGCTACATGAAATATAAGTGTAACACTGTGAGATGAATGCACACATCACCAAAAAGTTTCTAAGAAAACTTCTTTTTAGTTTTCATCGGAGGATATTTCCTTTGTCACCATAAGCTTCATTGCGCTAAGAAATATCCCATGGCAGATTTCCAGAAAACTGTGTTAGCAAACTGATCACTGAACAGAAACGTGTAATTCGGTGAGTTGCATTCATATATCGAAGTGCACTTTCCCAGAAGTCTTCTTTCCAGTTTTTACCTGAAGATATCTCTTTGCTCAAAATAGCCCTCAATGAGCTCCAAAATATCACTTTGCAGAATGCACGACCACAGTGTTAGCAAACTGGTCAAAGAAGTGTAGGGTGGAACTCTGTGTGATGAAGTCACACATCAGAAAGCAATCTGTCAGACAGCTTCTCTCTACTTTTTATGTGAGTATAGATCCTTTTTCACCATGGGCCCCTATGGGTTCCCAAATACCACTTTTCAGAGTCCACGACAACAGTGTTAGCAAACTGTTCCAAGTAGGCAAGGGTGGAACTCTGTGTGATGAAATCACACATCAGAAAGCAATCTCTCAGAAAGCTTCTCTCTAGTTATTATGTGAGGATATTTCCTCTTTCACCATGGGCCCTTATGGGCTCCACAATGTCACTTTGCATTTTCCACGAAAAGAGTGTCAGCAAACTACTTCCTGAGGTCTAAGTTGTAACTCTGTGAGATGAACTCACTGATCAGAAAGAAGTTTCTCAGAAAGCTTCTTTCACGTTTTGAACTGATGAAATTTTCTTTATCAGCGTAGGCCTCAAAGCGATCCAAAGAAGCCCTTCTCAGGTTCCTCAAAGACAGTGTTAATGGACTGTTCCACGAAACATAAGTGTAACTCTGTGAGATGAATTCACACATCACCAGGAGGTATCTAAGAAAGCTTCTTTCTGGTTTTCATCTGAGGATATGTCCTTTGTCACCAAAAGCCTCATTGCGCTATGAAGTATCTAATTGCAGATTTCCCGAAAACTGTGTTAACAAACTGATCACTGAAGAGAAACGTGCAACTCTGTGACTTGCATTCACACACGGCAATGAAGTTTCTCAGAAGGCTTCTTTCCCGTTTTAATCTGACGATATTTCCTTTTCCACCATAGCCCTCAATGAGCTCCCAAATATCACTTTGCAGAATCCACGACAACAGTGTTACCAAACTGTTCCAAGAAGGGAAGGGTGGAACTCTGTGTGATGGTGTCACACATCAGAAAGCAATCTCTCAGAAAGCTTCTCTCTAGTTTTTATGTGAGGATACTTCCTTTTTCACCCTGGGCCCTATGGGCTCCCAAATATCACATTGTAGAATCCACGACAACAGTGTTAGCAAAATGTTCCAAGAAGGGAAGGGTGGATCTCTGTGTGATGAAGTCACACATCAGAAAGCAATATCTCAGAAAACTTCTCTCTAGTTGTTATGGGAGGATATTTCCTTTTTCAACATAGGACCCTAAGGGCTCCCAAATATCACTTTCCAGATTCCACGAAAAGAGTGTTAGCAAACTGCTTCCTGAGGTGTAAGTTGTAATTCTGTGAGATGAACTCACTGATCAGAAAGGAGTTTCTCAGAAAGCTTCTTTCACGTTTTGAAATATTGAAATTTCCTTTATCAGCGTAGGCTCAATGCGATCCAAAGGATCCCTTCTCAGGTTCCTCAAAGACAGTGTTAATGGACTGCTCCACGAAACATAAGTGTAACTCTGTGAGAAGAATTCACACATAACCAAGAAGTTCCTAAGAAAGCTTCTTTCTAGTTTTCATATGAGGATATCTCCTTTGTCACCGTAAGCTTCGTTGCACTAAGTATCTAATTGCAGGTTTCCAGAAAAAATGTGTTAACAAACTGATCACTGAAGAGAAACGTGTAACTCTGTGAGTTGCATTCACACATGGCAATGCAGTTTCAAGAAGGATTCCTTCCTGTTTTAATCTGAGCATATTTCCTTTTTCACCATAGCCCTCAGTGAGCTCCCAAATATCACTTTGCAGGATCCACGACAACAGTGTTAGCAAACTGTTCCAAGAAGGGAAGGGTGGAACTCTGTGTGATGAAGTCACACATCAGAAAGCAATCTTTCAGAATGCTTCCCTCTGGTTATTATGAGAGGATATTTCCTTTTTCACCAAGGGGCCCTATGGGCTCCCAAATATCTCCTTGCATTTTCCACGAAAAGAGTGTTAGCAAACTGCTTCCTTAGATCTATTTTGTAAGGCTGTGAGATGAACCCACTGATCAGAAAGAAGTTTCTCAGAAAGCTTCTTTCACGTTTTGAACTGATGAAATTTCCTTTATCAGCCTAGGCCTCAATGCGATGCAAAGAAGCCCTTCTCGGGTTCCTCAAAGACAGTGTTAATGGGCTGCTCCACGAAACATAAGTGAAACTCTGTGAGATGAATTCACACATCACCAAGAAGTTTCTAAGAAAGTTTCTTTCTGGTTTCCTTTTTTTTTTTTTTTTAAATATAGAACGTTTCACAAATTTGCGTGTCATCCTTGCGCAGGGGACATGCTAATCTTCTCTGTATCGTTCCAATTTTAGTATATGTGCTGCCAAAGCGAGCACTCTGGTTTTAATCTGAGGATATTTCATTTGTCACCGTAGGCTTCATTGCGCTATGAAGTATCTCATTGCAGATTTCCAGAAAACTGCGTTAACAAACTGATCACTGAAGAGAAACGTGTAACTCTGTGAGTTGCATTCACACATGGCAATGCAGTTTCTCAGAAAGCTTCTCTCTAGTTAATATGTGAGGATATTTCCTTTTTCACTATAGCCCACAATGAGCTCCCAAATATCACTTTGCAGAATCCACGAGAACACTGTTAGCAAACTGTTCCAAGAAGGGGAGCGTGGAAGTCTGTGTGATGAAGTCACACATCAGACAGCAATCTTTCAGAAAGCTTCTCTCTAGTTATTATCTGAGGATATTTCCTTTTTCACCATGGGCCCCAATGAGCTCCCAAATATCTCTTTGCAGGATCCACGACAACAGTGTTAGCAAACTGTTCCAAGAAGGGAAGGGTGGAACTCTGTGTGATGAAGTCACACATCAGAAAGCAATCTTTCAGAATGTTTCCCTCTGGTTAATATGAGAGGATATTTCCTTTTTCACCAAGGGGCCCTATGGGCTCCCAAATATCTCCTTGCATTTTCCACGAAAAGAGTGTTAGCAAACTGCTTCCTTAGATCTATTTTGTAAGGCTGTGAGATGAACCCACTGATCAGAAAGAAGTTTCTCAGAAAGCTTCTTTCACGTTTTGAACTGATGAAATTTCCTTTATCAGCCTAGGCCTCAATGCGATCCAAAGAAGCCCTTCTCAGGTTCCTCAAAGACAGTGTTAATGGGCTGCTCCACGAAACATAAGTGAAACTCTGTGAGATGAATTCACACATCACCAAGAAGTTTCTAAGAAAGTTTCTTTCTGGTTTCCTTTTTTTTTTTTTTAAATATATAACGTTTCACGAATTTGCGTGTCATCCTTGCGCAGGGGCCATGCTAATCTTCTCTGTATCGTTCCAATTTTAGTATATGTGCTGCCGAAGCGAGCACTCTGGTTTTAATCTGAGGATATTTCATTTGTCACTGTAGGCTTCATTGCGCTATGAAGTATCTCATTGCAGATTTCCAGGAAACTGCGTTAACAAACTGATAACTGAAGAGAAACGTGTAACTCTGTGAGTTGCATTCACACATGGCAATGCAGTTTCTCAGAAAGCTTCTCTCTAGTTAATATGTGAGGATATTTCCTTTTTCACCATAGCCCTCAATGAGCTCCCAAATATCACTTTGCAGAATCCACGAGAACACTGTTAGCAAACGGTTCCAAGAAGGGAAGGGTGGAACTCTGTGTGATGAAGTCACACATCAGACAGCAATCTTTCACAAAGCTTCTCTCTAGTTATTATCTGAGGATATTTCCTTTTTCACCATGGGCCCCAATGAGCTCCCAAATATCACTTTGCAGATTTCACCAAAAGAGTGTTAGCAAACTGCTTCATGAGGCCTAAGTTTTAATTCTTTGAGATGAATTAACAGATCACAAAGAAGTTTTTCAGAAAACTTCCTTCAGGTTTTGAACTGATGATATTTCCTGTATCAGCGTAGGCCTCAATACGATCCAAAGTAGCCTTTCTCAGGTTCATCAAAGACAGTGCTAATGCAGTGGTACACGAAATATAAGTGTAACTCTGTGAAATGAATTCACACATCACTAAGAAGTTTCTAAGAAAACTTCTTTTTAGTTTTCATCGGGAGGATATTTCCATTGTCACCATAAGCTTCTTTGCGCTAAGAAATATCCCATTGTAGATTTCCAGAAAACTGAGACAGCAAACTGATCACTGAAGAGAATCGTGTAACTCTGTGATTTGCATTCATACATCGATATGCATTTCCCCAGAAGGCTTCTTTCCAGTTTTTATCTGAAGATATTTCCTTTTTCACCATAGCCCTCATTGAGCTCTCAAATATCACTTTGCAGAATCCACGACAGCAGTGTTAGCAAACTGTTCCAAGAAGTAAAGGGTGGAACTCAGTGTGATGAAGTCACACATCAGAAAGCAAACTCTCAGAAACCTTCCCTCTAGTTATTTTCTGAGGATATTTCCTTTTTCACCATGGGCCCCAATGGGCTCCCAAATATCACTTTGCAGATTCCACCAAAAGAGTGTGAGCAAACTGCTAAATGAGGATAAGTTGTAACTCTGTGAGATGAATTCACAAATCACAAAGAAGTTTCTGAGAAAGCTTTTTTCACGTTTTGAACTGATGATATTTCCTTTATCAGCGTAGGCTTCAATGCTATCTAAAGTAGCCCTTACCACGTTCCTAAAAGACAGTGTTAGTGCAGAGCTACACGAAATATAAGTGTAACTCTGTGAGATGAATTCACACATCACCAAGAAGTTTCTAAGAAAGCTTCTCTCTAGTTTTCATTTGAGGATATTTCCTTTGACACGGTAAGCTTCCTTGCACTAAGAAGTATCTCTTTGCAGATTTCATGTTCAAAGGGGCCATGGTGAAAAAGGATATATCCTCGCATAATAACTGGAGAGAAGCTTTCTGAGAGATTGCTTTCTGATGTGTGACTTCATCACACAGAGTTCCACCCTTCCCTTCTTGGAACACTTTGCCAACACTGTTGTCGTGGATTCTGCAAAGTGATATTTGGGAGCTCATTGAGGGCTAGGATGAAAAAGGAAATTTCCTCAGATCAAAACTGGAAAGAAGCCTTCTGAGAAACTGCATTGCCATGTCTGAATGCAACTCACAGAGTTACACGTTTCTCTTCAGTGATCAGTTTGTTAACACAGTTCTCTAGAAATCCGCAATTACATACTTCATAGCGCAATGCAGCTTACGGTGACAAAGGAAATATCCTCAGAAGAAAACTAGAAAGAAGTTTTCTTAGAAATTTTTTGGTTATGTGTGAATTCATCTCACAGAGTTACACTTATGATTCCTTGAGTAGTCCATTAACACTGTCTCTGAGGAAACTGAGAAGGGCTTCTTTGGATCGCATTGAGGCCTACACTGAAAAAGGAAATTTCATCAGTTCAAAACGTGAAAGAAAATTTCTGAGAAACTTCTTTCTGATCTGTGAGTTCATCTCACACACTTATATCTTAAACCTCAGGAAACAGTTTGCTAACACTCTTTTCGTGGAATCTGCAAAGGGATATTTGGGAGCACATAAGGGCCCATGGTGAAAAGGGAAATATCCTCACATAATAACTGGAGAGAAGCTTTCTGAGAGATTACTTTCTGATGTTTGACTTCATCACACAGAGTTCCACCCTTCCCTTCTTGGAACAGTTTGCTAACACTGTTGTCGTGGATTTTGCAAAATGATATTTGGGGGCTCATTTAGGGCTAGGGTGAAAAAGGAAATAATCTCACATAATAACTAAAGAGAAGCTTTCGGAGAATCTGCATTACCATAGGTGAATGCAACTCACAGAGTTACACGTTTCTCTTCAGTGATCAGTTTGTTAACACAGTTTTCTGGAAATCTGCAATGAGATACTTCATAGCGCAATGAACCTTACGGTGACAAAGGAAATATCGTCAGATGAAAACTAGAAAGAAGCTTTTTTAGAAACTTCTTGGTGATGTGTGGATTCATCTCATAGAGTTACACTTATGTTTCGTGGAGCAGTCCATTAACACTGTCTTTGAGGACCCTGAGAAGGGCATCCTTGGATCGCTTTGAGGCCTATGCTGATAAAGGAAATTTCATCCGTTCAAAACGTGAAAGAAGCTTTCTGAGAACCTTCTTTCTGATCTGTGAGTTCGTCTCACAGACTTATAACTTAGACTTCAGGAAGCAGTTTGCTAACACTCTTTTCGTGGAATCTGGAAAGTGATATTTGGGAGCCCATAGGGGCCCATGGTGGAAAAGGAACTATCCTCACATAATAACTAGAGAGAAGCTTTCTGAGAGATTGCTTTCTGATGTGTGACTTCATCACACAGAGTTCCACCCTTCCCTTCTTGGAACAGTTTGCGAACACTGTTGTCTTTAATTCTGCAAAGGTATATTTGGGAGCTCATTGAGGGCTATGGTGAAAATGGAAATATCTTCACATAATAACTAAAAAGAAGCTTTCTGAGAAACTGCATCGCCATGTGTGAATGCAACTCACAGAGGTACACGATTCTCTTCAGTGATCAGTTTGTTAACACAGTTTTCTGGAAATCTGCAATTAGATTCTTCACAGTGCAAGGAACGTTAAGGTGACAAACGGAATATCCTCAGATGAAAACCAGAGAGAAGTTTTCTTAGAAACTTTTTGGTGATGTGTGAATTCATCTCATAGAGTTACACTTGCTTCGTGGAGCAGAACATTAACACTGTCTTTGAGGAAACTGACAAGGGTTTCTTTGGAGAGCATTGAGGCCTACGCGTTTAAAGGAAATTTCATCCGTTGAAAACGTGAAAGAAACGTTCCGACAGAATTCCTTCTGGTCTGTGAGTTCTTCTCACAGACTAATAACTTAGATTTTAGGAAACAGTTTGCTAACACTCTTTTCGTGGAATATGGGAGCCCATAGGGGCCCATGGTGAAAAAGGAAATATCCTCAGATGAAAACTAGAAAGATGCTTTCTTAGAAACTTCTTGATGATGTGTGAATTCATCTCACAGAGTTACACTTATGTTTCTTGGAGCAGTCCATTAAAACTGTCTTTGAGGAACCTGAGAAGGGCTCCTTTGGATCGCATTGAGGCCTACTGTAATAAAGGAAATTTCATCCGTTCAAAACATGAAAGAATCTTTCTGAGAAACTTTTCTCTGATCTGTGAGTTCATCTCACAGACTTACAATTTAGACCTCAGAAAGCAGTTTGCTAACACTCCTTTCGTGGAATTTGGAAAGTGATATTTGGGAGCCAATAGTGGCCCATGGTGAAAAAGGAAATATCGTCACATAATAACTAGAAAGAAGCTTTCAGAGAGATTGCTTTCTGATGCGTGACTGCATCTCACAGAGTTCCACCCTTCCCTTCTTGGAACAGTTTGCTAACACTGTTGTCGTGGATTCTGCAAAGTGATATTTGGGAGCTAATTTATTGTTACGGTGAAAAAGGAAATATCCTCTGATCAAACCTGGAAAGAAGCCTTCTGAGAAACTGCATTGCCATGTGTGAATGCAACTCACAGAGTTACACGTTTCTCTTCAGTGATCAGTTTGCTAAGTTTTCTTGAAATCTACAATGGGATACCTATTAGGACAATGAAGCTTACGGTGATAAAGGAAATATCCTCAGATGAAAACTAGACAGAAGCTTTCTTAAAAACTTCTTGATGATGTGTGAATTCATCTCTCCGAGTTACAATTATGTTTCGTCGAGGAGTCCATTAGCACTGTCTTTGAGGAAACTGAGAAGGGCTTCTTTGGATCGCGTTGAGGCCTACGCTGATAAAGGAAATTTCATCCATTCAAAACGTAAAAGAAGCTTTGTGAGAAACTTCTTTCTGATCTGTGAGTTCATCTCACAGACTTATAACTTAGACTTCAGGAAGCAGTTTGCTAACACTCTTTTCGTGGAATATCGAAAGTGATATTTGGGAGCCCATAGGGAACCATGGTGAAAAATGATGTATCCTCACATAATAATTAGAGAGAAGCTTTCTGAGAGATTGCTTCCTGATGTGTGAGTTCATAACAACGAGTTCCACCCTTCCCTTCTTGGAACAGTTTCCTAACACTGTTTTCATGGGTTCTGCAAAGTGATATTTGGGAGCTCATTGAGGGCTATGGTGAAAAAGGAAATATCCTCACATATTAACTAGAGAGAAGCCTTCTGTCAAACTGCATTGCCATGTTTGAATGCAACTCACAGAGTTACACGTTTCTCTTCAGTGATCTGCTTGCTAACTAAGTTTTCTGGAAATCTGCAATGGGATACCTCTTAGCGCAATGAAGCTTACGGTGACAAAGGAAATATCGCCAGATGAACATTAGAAAGAAGCTCTCCTAGAAACTTATTGGTGATGTGTGAATTCATCTCACAGAATTACACTTATGTTTCTTGGAGCAGTCCCTTAACACTGTCTTTGAGGAACCTAAGAAGGGCTTCCTTGGATCGCTTTGAGGCCTACGCTGATAAAGGAAATTTCATCCGTTCAAAACATGAAAGAATCTTTCTGAGAAACTTTTTTCTGATCTGTCAGTTCATCTCACAGACTTACAATTTAGACCTCAGGAAGCAGTTTGCTAACACTCTTGTCGTGGAATCTGGAAGGTGGTATTTGGGAGCCCATAGAGGCCCATGGTGAAAAAGGAAATATCTTCATACAATTAGTAGAGAGAAGCTTTCCGAGATATTGCTTTCTGATGTGTGACTTCATCACACTGAGTTCCACTCTTCCCTTCTTGTAACAGTTTGCCAACACTGTTGTCGTGTATTCTGCTAAGTGATATTTGGGAGCTCATTGAGGGTTATGGTGAAAAAGGAAATATCCTCAGATGAAAACTGGAAAGAATCCTTCTGAGAAACTGCATTGCCATGTGTGAAAGCAACTCACAGAGTTACTCGTTTCTCTTCAGTGATCAGTTTGTTAACTAAGTTTTCTTTTTTTTTTTTTTTTTTTTTTTTTTTTTTGAGACGGAGTCTCGCTCTGTCACCCAGGCTGGAGTGCTGTGGCCGGATCTCAGCTCACTGCAAGCTCCGCCTCCCGGGTTCACGCCATTCTCCTGTCTCAGCCTCCCGAGTAGCTGGGACTACAGGCGCCGCCACGTCGCCCGGCTAGTTTTTTGTAGTTTTTTTTTTTAGTAGAGACGGGGTTTCACCGTGTTAGCCAGGATGGTCTCGATCTCCTGACCTCGTGATCCGCCCGTCTCGGCCTCCCAAAGTGCTGGGATTACAGGCTTGAGCCACCGCGCCCGGCCCTAAGTTTTCTAATTATCTGCAAATAGATACTTCATAGCACAATGAACCTTACGGTTACGAAGGAAATATCCTCAGATGAAAACTAGTAAGAAGCTTTCTTTGAAACTTCTTGGTGATGTGTGAATTCATCTCACAGAGTTACACTCATGTTTTGTGGAGCATTCCATTAACACTGTCTTTGAGGGACCTGAGAAGGACTTCTTTGGATTGCATTGAGGCCTACGTTGGTAAAGGAAATTATATCCGTTCAAAACGTGAAAGAAGTTTTCTGAGTACATTCTTTCTGATCTGTGAGTTCATCTCACCGACTTAAAACTTAGACTTCAGGAAGCAGTTTGCTAACACTCTTTTCGTGGAATCTGGAAAGTGATATTTGGGAGCCAGTAGGGGCCCATGGTGAAAAAATAAATATCCTCACATAATAACTAGAAAGATTCTTTCCGAGAGGTTGCTTTGTGATGTGTGACTTCATCACACAGAGTTCCCCCCTTCCCTTCTTGGAAAAGTTTGCCAACACTGTTTTCGTGGATTCTGCTAAGTGATGTTTGGGAGCTCATTGAGGGTTATGGTGAAAAAGGAAATGTCCTCGGATCAAAATTGGAAAGAAGCCTTCTGAGAAACTGCATTGTGATGTGTGAATGCAACTCACAGAGTTACACATTTCCCTTCAGTGATCAGTTTGCTAACTAAGTTTTCTGGAAATCTGCAATTAGATACTTCATAGCGCAATGAGCCTTACGGTGACAAAGGAAATATCCTCATATGAAAACTAGAGAGAAGCTTTCGTAGAAACTCCTTGGTGATGTGTGAATTCATCTCACAGAGTTACACTTATGTTTCATGGGGCAGTCCATTAACACTGTCTTTGAGGAGCCTGAGAAAGGCGTCTTTGGATCTCTTTGAGGCCTATGCTGATAAAGGAAATTTCATCAGATCAAAACGTGAAAGAAGCTTTGTGAGAAACTTCTTTCCGATCTGTGAGTTCATCTCACAGACTTATAACTTAGACTTCAGGAAGCAGTGTGCTACCACACTTTTCGTGGAATCTGGAAAGTGATATTTCGGAGCCCATAGGGGCCCATGGTGAAATAGGAAATATCCTCACTTAATAACTAGAGAGAAGCTTTCTGAGGGATTTCTTTCTTATGTGTGACTTCATCACACAGAGTTCCACCCTTCCCTTCTTGGAACAGATTGCTAACACTGTTGTCATGGATTCTTCAAAGTGATATTTGGGAGCTCATTGACGGCTATGGGGAAAAAGAAAATATCCTCAGATCAAAACTGGAAAGAAGTCTTCTGAGAAACTGCAATGCCATGTGTGAATGCATCTCAGATTTACACATTTCTCTTCAGTGATCAGTTTGCCAACTAAATTTTCTGGAAATCTGCAATTAGATACTTCATAGCGCAATGAAGCTTACGGTGACAAAGGAAATATCCTCAGATGAAAAGTAGAAAGAAGCTTTCCTAGAAACTTCTTGGTGATGTGGGAATTCATCTCACAGAGTTACACGTATGTTTCGTGTAGGAGTCCATTAACACTGTCTTTGAGGAACCTGAGAAGGGCTTCTTTGGATCGCTTTGAGGCCTAGGCTGATAAAGGAAATTTCATCATTTCAAAACGTGAAAGAAGCTTTCTGATTAACTTCTTTCTGATCTGTGAGTTCATCTCACAGACTTATAACTTAGACTTCAGGAAGCAGTTTGCTAACACTCTTTTCGTGGAATCTGGAAAGTGATATATGGGAGCCCTTAGGGGCCCATGGTGAATAAGGAAATATCCTCACATAATAACTAGAGAGAAGCTTTCTGAGAGATTGCTTTCTGATGTGAGACTTCATCACACAGAGCTCCACCCTTCCCTTCCTGGAACGGTTTGCTAACACTGTTGACTTGGATTCTGCAAAGTGATAATTGGGAGCTCTTTCAGGGCTATGGTGAAAAAGAAAATATCCTCAGATCAAAACTGGAAAGAAGCCTTCTGAGAAACTGCATTGCCATGTGTGAATGCATCTCACAGAGTTACACGTTTCTCTTCAGTGATCTGTTTGCTATCTAAGTTTTCTGGAAATCTGCAATGGGATAGCTCTTATCGCAATGAAGCATACGGTGACAAAGGAAATATCCTCAGATGAAACGAGGAAGAAGCTTTCTTAGAAACTTCTTCGTGGTGTGTGAATTCATCTCACAGAGTTACCCTTATGTTTCATGGAGCAGTCCATTAACAGTGTTTTTGAGGAACCTGAGAAGGGCTTCTTTGGATCACTTTGAGGCCTACGCTGATAAAGGAAATTTCATCAGTTCAAAACGTGAAAGAAGCTTTCTGAGAAACTTCTTTCTGATCTGTGAGTTCATCTCACACACTTATAACTTAGATTTCAGGAAGCAGTTTGCTAACACTGTTTTCGTGGAATCTGGAAACTGATATTTGGGAGCCCTAGAGGCCCATGGTGAAAAAGGAAATATCCTCACATAATAACTAGAGAGAAGCTTTCTGAGAGATTGCTTTCTGATGTGTGACTTCATCACACAGAGTTCCACTCTTCCCTTCTTGTAACAGTTTGCCAACACTGTTGTCATGGATTCTGCTAAGTGATATTTGGGAGCTCATTGAGGGTTATGGTGAAAAAGGAAATATCCTCAGATTAAATCTGGAAAGAAGCCTTCTGAGACACTGCATTGCCATGTGTGAATGCAACTCACAGAGTTACAGGTTTCTCTTCAGTGATCAGTTTGCTAACTATGTTTTCTGGAAATCTGCAATGGGATATCTCTTAGCGCAATGATGCTTACCCTGACAAAGGAAATATCCTCAGATGAAAAATAGAAAGAGGCTTTCTTAGAAACTTCTTGGTGATCTGTGAATTCATAACACAGTGTTACACTTATGTTTCCTGGAGCAGTCCAATAACACTCTCTTTGAGGAACCTGAGAAGTGCTTCTTTGGATCGCTTTGAGGCCTACGCTGATAAAGGAAATTTCATCCGTTCAAAACGTGAAAGAAGTTTTCTGAGAAACTTCTTTCTGATCTGTGAGTTCATCTCACAGATGTACAATTTAGAACTCAGGAAGCAGTTTGCTAACACTCTTTTCGTGGAATCTGGAAAGTGATATTTGGGAGCCCTTTGGTGTCCCTGGTGAAAAAGGACGTATACTTCAATAATAACTAGAAAGATGCTTTCTGAGAGATTGCGTTCTGATGTGTGACTTCATCACGCAGAGTTCCACCCTTCCCTTCTTGGAACAGTTTGCTAACACTGTTTTCGTGGGTTCTGCAAAGGTATATTTGGGAGCTCATTGATGGTTACGGTGAAAAAGGAAATATCCTCAGATCAATACTGGAAAGAAGCCTTCTGAGAAACTGCATTGCCATATGTGAATGCAACTCACAGAGTTACACGTTTCTCTTCAGTGATCATTTTGTTAACACAGTTTTCTGGAAATCTGCAATGGGATACTTCTTAGCGCAATGAAACTTACTGTGACACAGGAAATATCCTCAGATGAAAACTAGAAAGAAGCTTTCTTAGAAACTTCTTGGTGATGTGTGAATTCATCTCACAGAGTTACACTTATTTTTCATGGAGCATTCCATTAACACTGTCTTGAGGAACCTGAGAAGGGCTACTTTGGATCGCATTGAGGCCTGCGCTGATAAAGGAAATATCATCAGTTAAAAACGAGTAAGATGCTTTCTGAGAAACTTATCTGTGATCTGTGAATTCATCTCTCAGAGTTAGAACGTCGTCCTTAGTAAGCGGTTTGCTAACACTCTTTTCGTGGAATCTGCAAAGTGCTATTTGGAGCCCTTTGCGGCCCATGGTGAAAAAGGAAATATCCTCAGATAATAACTGGAGAAAAGCTTTCTGAGACATTTCTTTCTGATGTGTGACTTCATCATGCAGAGTTCCACCTTTCCCTTCTAGGAACAGTTTGCTAACACTGTTGTCGTGGATTCTGCAAAGTGATATCTGGCAGCTCACTTAGTGCAACGGTGACAAAGGAAATCTCCTCAGACAGAAACTGGAAAGAAGCCTTCTGAGAAACTGCATTGCGATGTGTGAATGCAACTCAGAGAGTTACACGTTTCTCTTCACTGAGGAGGTAGCTAACACAGTTTTCTTGAAATCTGCAATGGGATACTTCTTAATGCAATGAAGCTTATGGTGACAAAGGTAATATCCTCAGATGAAAAATAGAAAGAAGCAGGGGGCGGGGCAAGATGGCGGAATAGGAACAGCTCCAGTCTCCAACTCCCAGCGTGAGCGACACAGAAGACCGGTGATTTCTGCATTTTCAACTGAGGTACTGGGGTCATCTCACTAGGGAGTGCCGGACAATCGATGCTGGTCAGCTGCTGCAGCCTGACCAGCCCGAGCTGAAGCAGGGCGAGGCATCGCCTCACCTGGTAGCGCAAGGAGGAAGGGAATCCGTTTTCCAGCCAGGGGAACTGAGACAAACAACACCTGTAAAATCGGGTAACTCCCACCCCAATACTGTGCTTTAAGTAAACAGGCACACCAGGAGAATAAATCCCACACCTGGCCGGCAGGGTCCCTCACTCATGGAGCCTCCCTCACTGTTAACACCGCAGTCTGTGGCGATCTATCGGCAAGGCTGCAGCGAGGCTGTGGGAGGGGCGCCCAGCATTGCTGAGGCGTAAGTAGGAAAACAATGCCGCTGGGAAGCTCGAACTGGGTGGAGCTCACAGCAACTCAAGGAAGCCAGACTGTCTCTGTAGTCTCCACCTCTGGGGACAGCGCACAGCTGAAGACTGACAGGGGAGGCAGCGGGGGCCGGTGCAGATGCCAACGACTCTGTCTGACAGCTTTGGGGAGAGCCGTGGATCTCACAATGTGGAGGTTGAGATCTGAGAACGGACAGACTGCCTGCTCAGGTGGGTCCCTGACCCCTGAGTAGCCTAGCTGGGAGACATCCCCCACTAGGGGCAGTCTGACACCCCACAACTCACAGGGTGGAGTACACCCCTGAGAGGAAACTTCCAAAGGAAGAATCAGACAGGTACACTCGCTGTTCAGCAATATTTTATCTTCTGCAACCTCTGCTGCTGATACCCAGGCAAACAGGGTCTGGAGTGGACCTCAAGCAATCTCCAACAGACCAACAGACAGTCCTTCTGACTGTCAGAAGGAAAACTATCAAACAGGAAGGACACCTATACCAAAACCCCATCAGTACGTCACCATCATCAAAGACCGGAGACAGATAAAACCACAAAGATGGGGAAGAAGCAGGGCAGAAAAGCTGGAAATTCAAAAAATAAGAGCGCATCTCCCCCTGCAAAGGAGTGCAGCCCATCGCCAGCAACGAATCAAAGCTGGTCAGAGAATGACTTTGACGAGATGAGAGAAGAAGGCTTCAGTCCATCAAACTTCTCAGAGCTAAAGGAGGAATTACGTACCCAGCGCAAAGAAACTAAAAGTCTTGAAAAAAGAGTGGAAGAATTGACAGCTAGACTAATTAATGCAGAGAAGATCATAAACGAAATGACAGAGATGAAAACCATGACACGAGAAGTACGTGACAAATGCACAAGCTTCAGTAACTGACTTGATCAACTGGAAGAAAGAGTATCAGCGATTGAGGATCAAATGAATGAAATGAAGCAAGAAGAGAAACCAAAAGAAAAAAGAAGAAAAAGAAATGAACAAAGACTGCAAAAAGTATAGGATTATGTAAAAAAAACCAAATCTACGTCTGATTGGGGTGCCTGAAAGTGAGGGGGAAAATTGAACCAAGTTGGAAAACACTCTTCAGGATATCATCCAGGAGAACTTCCCCAACCTAGTAGCGCAGGCCAACATTCAAATTCAGGAAATACAGAGAACGCCACAAAGATACTCCTCCAGGAGAGCAACTCCAAGACACATAATTGCCAGATTCACCAAAGTTGAAATGAAGGAAAAAATCTTAAGGGCAGCCAGAGAGAAAGGTCGGGTTACCCACAAAGGGAAGCCCATCAGACTAACAGCAGATCTCTCAGCAGAAACTCTGCAAGCCAGAGGAGAGTGGGGGCCAATATTCAATGTTCTTAAAGACAAGAATTTTCAACCCAGATTTTCATATCCAGCCAAATTAAGTTTCATCAGTGAAGGAGAAATAAAATCCTTTACAGATAAGGAAATGCTTAGAGATTTTCTCACCACCAGGCCTGCCTTACAAGAGACCCTGAAGGAAGCCCTAAACATGGAAAGGAACAACCGGTACCAGCCATTGCAAAAACATGCCAAAATGTAAAGACCATCGAGGCTAGGAAGAAACTTCATCAACTAACGAGCAAAATCACCAGTTAATATCATAATGACAGGATCAAGTTCACACATAACAATATTAACCTTAAATGTTAATGGACTAAATGCTCCAATTAAAAGACACAGACTGGCAAACTTGATAAAGAGTCAAGACCCATCAGTCTGCTGTATTCAGGAGACCCATCTCACATGCAGAGACATACATAGGCTCAAAATAAAGGGATGGAGGAAGATCTACCAAGCAAATGGAGAACAAAAAAATGCAGGGGTTGCAATCCTAGTCTCCAATAAAACAGACTTTAAACCATCAAAGATCAAAAGAGACAAAGAAGACCATTACATAATGGTAAAGGGATCAATTCAACAGGAAGAGCTAACACTCCTAAATATATATACACCCAATACAGGAGCACCCAGATTCATAAAGCAAGTCCTTAGAGACTTACAAAGAGACTTGGACTCCCATACAATAATAATGGGAGACTTCAACACTCCACTGTCAACATTAGACAGATCAACGAGACAGAAAGTTAACAAGGATATCCAGGAATTGAACTCATCTCTGCACCAAGCGGACCTAATAGACATCTATAGAACTCTCCACCCCAAATCAACAGAATATACATTCTTCTCAGCACCACATCGCACTTATTCCAAAATTGACCACATAATTGGAAGTAAAGCACCCCTCAGCAAATGTACAAGAACAGAAATTATAACAAACTGTCTCTCAGACCACAGTGCAATCAAACTAGAACTCAGGACTAAGAAACTCAATCAAAACCGCTCAACTACATGGAAACTGAACAACCTGCTCCTGAATGACTACTGGGTACATAACGAAATGAAAGCAGAAATAAAGATGTTCTTTGAAACCAATGAGAACAAAGATACAACATACCAGAATCTCTGGGACACATTTAAAGCAGTGTGTAGAGGGAAATTTATAGCACTAAATGCCCACAAGAGAAAGCAGGAAAGATCTAAAATTGACACTCTAACATCACAATTAAAAGAACTAGAGAGGCAAGAGCAAACACATTCAAAAGCTAGCAGAAGGCAAGAAATAACTAAGATCAGAGCCGAACTGAAGGAGATAGAGACACAAAAAACCCTCCAAAAAATCAATGAATCCAGGAGTTGGTTTTTTGAAAAGATCAACAAAATTGACAGACCGCTAGCAAGACTAATAAAGAAGAAAAGAGAGAGGAATCAAATAGATGCAATAAAAAATGATAAAGGGGATATCACAACTGACCCCACAGAAATACAAACAACCATCAGAGAACACTGTAAACGCCTCTATGCAAATCAACTAGAAAATCTAGAAGAAATGGATAATATCCTGGACACTTACACTCTCCCAAGACTAAACCAGGAAGATGTTGAATCCCCGAATAGACCAATAGCAGGCTCTGAAATTGAGGCAACAATTAATAGCCTACCAACCAAAAAAATTCCAGGACCAGGTGGATTCACAGCTGAATTCTACCAGAGGTACAAGGAGGAGCTGGTACCATTCCTTCTGAAACTATTCCAATCCATAGAAAAAGAGGGAATCCTCCCTAACTCATTTTATGAGGCCAACATCATCCTGATACCAAAGCCTGGCAGAGACACAACAAAAAAAGAGAATTTTAGTCCAATATCCCTGAACATCGATGCAAAAATTCTCAATAAAATACTGACAAACCGGATTCAGCAGCACATCAAAAAGCTTATCCACCATGATCAAGTGGGCTTCATCCCTGGGATGCAAGGCTGGTTCAACATTCGCAAATCAATAAACGTCATCCAGCATATAAACAGAACCAAAGACAAGAACCACATGATTATCTCAATAGATGCAGAAAAGGCTTTTGAAAAAATTCAACAGCCCTTCATGCTAAAAACGCTCAATAAATTCGGTATTCATGGAACGTACCTCAAAATAATAAGAGCTATTTATGAAAAACCCACAGCTAATATTATTCTGAATGGGCAAAAACTGGAAAAATTCCCTTTGAAAACTGGCACAAGACAGGGATGCCCTCTCTCACCACTCCTATTCAACATAGTGTTGGAAGTTCCGGCTAGGGCAATCAGGCAAGAGAAAGAAATCAAGGGTATCCAGTTAGGAAAAGAAGAAGTCAAATTGTCCCTGTTTGCAGATGACATGATTGTATATTTAGAAAACCCCATTGTCTCAGCCCAAAATCTCCTTAAGCTGATGAGCAACTTCAGCAAAGTCTCAGGATACAAAATTAATGTGCAAAAATCGCAAGCATTCTTATACACCAGTAACAGGCAAGCAGAGAGCCAAATCATGAATGAACTTCCATTCACAATTGCTTCAAAGAGAATCAAATACCTAGGAATCCAGCTTACAAGGGATGTAAAGGACCTCTTCAAGGAGAACTACAAACCACTGCTCAGTGAAATAAAAGAGGTCACAAACAAATGGAAGAACATACCATGCTCATGGATAGGAAGAATCAATATCGTGAAAATGGCCATACTGTCCAAGGTTATTTATAGATTCAATGCCATCCCCATCAAGCTACCAATGAGTTTCTTCACAGAATTGGAAAAAACTGCTTTAAAGTTCATATGGAACCAAAAAAGAGCCCGAATTGCCAGGAAAATCCTACGTCAAAGGACAAAGCTGGAGGCGTCACGCTACCTGACTTCAAACTATACTACAAGGCTACAGTAACCAAAACAGCATGGTACTGGTACCAAAACAGAGATATAGACCAGTGGAACAGAACAGAGTCCTCAGAAATAATACCACACATCTACAGCCATCTAATCTTTGACAAACCTGAGAGAAACAAGAAATGGGGAAAGGATTCCCTATTTAATAAATGGTGCTGGGAAAATTGGCTAGCCATAAGTAGAAAGCTGAAACTGGATCCTTTCCTTACCCCTTATACGAAGATTAATTCAAGATGGATTAGAGACTTACATGTTAGACCTAATACCATAAAAACCCTAGAAGAAAATCTAGGTAGTACGATTCAGGATATAGGCATGGGTAAGGACTTCATTTCTAAAACATCAAACGCAATGGCAGAAAAAGCAAAAATTGACAAATGGGATCTAATTAAACTAAAGAGCTTTTGCACAGCAAAAGAAACTACCATCAGAGTGAACAGGCTACCTACAGAATGGGAGAAAATTTTTGCAACCTACTGATCTGACAAAGGGCTAATATCCAGAATCTACAAAAAACTCAAACAAATATACAAGAAAAAAACAAACAACCTCATCAAAAAGTGGGGAAAGGATATGAACAGACATTTCTCAAAAGAAGACATTCATACAGCCAACAGACACATGAAAAAATGCTCATCATCACTTGCCATCAGAGAAATGCAAATCAAAACCACAGTGAGATACCATCTCACACCAGTTAGAATGGCAATCATTAAGAAGTCAGGAAAGAACAGGTGTTGGAGAGGATGTGGAGAAATAGGAACACTTTTACACTGTTGGTGGGATTGTAAACTAGTTCAACCATTATGGAAAACAGTATGGCAATTCCTCAAGGATCTAGAACTAGATGTACCATATGACCCAGCCATCCCACTACTGGGTATATACCCAAAGGATTATAAATTATCCTACTACAAAGACACATGCACACGTATGTTTATTGCGGCACTATTCACAATAGCAAAGACTTGGAATCAACCCAAATGTCCATCTGTGACAGACTGGATTAAGAAACTGTGGCACATATACACCATGGAATACTATGCAGCCATAAAAAAGGATGAGTTTGTGTCCTTTGTAGGGACATGGATGCAGCTGGAAACGATCATTCTTAGCAAACTATCACAAGAACAGAAAACCAAATACCACATGTTCTCACTCATAGTTGGGAACTGAACAATGAGATCACTTGGACTCGGGAAGGGGAACATCACACACTGGGGCCTATCATGGGGAGGGGGGAGGAGGGAGGGATTGCATTGGGGAGTTATACATGATAAAAATGATGAATTGATGGGTGCTGACGAGTTGATGGGTAGAGCACACCAACATGGCATAAGTATACATATGTAACAAACCTGTACGTTATGCACATGTACCCAAGAACTTAAAGTATGATAAAAAAACAAAAAAAGAAAAAGAAAAATAGAAAGAAGCATTCTTAGAAATTTCTTGGTGATGTGTGAATATATCTCACAGAGTTACACTTATGTTTCATGGAACAGGCCATTAACACTATCTTTGAGCAACCTGAGAAGGGCTACTTTGGATCGCATTGAGGCTTACGCTGATAAAGGAAATATCATCAGTTTAAAAGGAGAAAGATGCATTCTGAGAAACTTCTTTGTGATCTGTGAATTCATCTCACAGAGTTACAACTTAGTCCTCAGGCAGCAGGTTGCTAACACTCTTTTCGTGGAATCTGCAAAGTGATATTTGAGTCCCTTTGGGGCCCATGCTGAAAAAGGAAATGTCATCAGATAATAACTAGAGAGAAGCTTTCTGAGAGATTGCTTTCTGATGTTTGATTTCATCACGCAGAGTTCCACCCTTCCCTTCTTGGACCAGTTTGCTAACACTGTGGTCGGGGGTTCTGCCCAGTGATATCTGGGAGCTCATTGAGGGATACGGTGAAAAAGGAAATATCCTCAGATAGAAACTGGAAAGAAGCCTTCTGAGAAACTTCATTGTGATGTGTGAATGCAACTCACAGAGTTACATGTTTCTCTTCAGTGAGGAGTTAGCTAACCCAGTTTTCTTGAAATCTGCAATGGGATACTTCTTAGTGCAATGAAGCTTATGGGGCCAAAGGAAATATCCTCAGATGCAAACTAGAAAGAAGCTTTCTTAGAAACTTCCTGGTGATGTGTGAATTCATCTCACAGAGTTACACTTATGTTTCATGGAGCAGGCCATTAACACTGTCTTTGAGGAACCTGAGAAGGGCTACTTTCGAAGGCATTGAGGCCAATGATGTTAAAGAAAAAATCATCAGTTAAAAATGACAAAGATGTTTTCTGAGAAACTTCTCTGTGATCTGTGTATTCATCTCACAGAGTTACAACGTAGTCTTCAGGAAGCAGTTTGCTAACAATCTTTTCGTGGAATCTGCAAAGTGATATTTGGGAGCCATTTGGGGCCCATGGTGAAAAAGGAAATATCCTCAGATAATAACTAGAGAAAAGCTTTCTGAGAGATTGCCTTCTGATGTGTGACTTCATCACGCAGAGTTCCACCCTTCCCTTCTTGGAAAAGTTTGCTAACACTGTGGTCGTGGATTCTGCAATGTGATATCTCGGAGGTCATTGAGGTCTACGGTGAAAAAGGAAATATCCTCAGACAGAAACTGGAAAGAAGACTTCTGAGAAACTGCATTGTGATGTGTGAATGCAACTCACAGAGTTACACGTTTCTCTTCAGTGAGGAGTTAGCTAACACTGTTTACTTGAAATCTGCAATGGGATACTTCTTAGCGCAAGGAAGATTACGGTGACAAAGGAAATATCCTCAGATGAAAACTAGAAGGAAGCTTTCTTAGAAACTTCTCGGTGTTGTGTGAATTCATCTCACGGAGTTACAATTATGTTTCTTGGAGCAGACCATTATAACTGTCTTTGGGGAACCTGAGAAGGGCTCCTTTCCATCGCATTGAGGTCAACACTGATTAAGGAAATATCATCAGTTAAAAACGACAAAGATGCTTTCTGAGAAACTTCTCTGTGATCTGTGAATTCATTTCACAGAGTTTCAACTTAGTCCTCAGGAAGCAGTCTGCTAACACTCTTTTCGTGGAATCTGCAAAGTGATATTTGGGAGCCATTTAGGTCCCATGTTGAAAAACGACATATCCTCAGATAAAAACTAGAGAGAAGCATTCTGAGAGATTGCTTTCTGATGTGTGACTTCATCAGGCAGATTTCCACCCTTCCCTTCTTGGAACAGATTGCTAATACTGTTTTGGTGGAATCTGCAATGTGATATCTGGGAGCTCATTGACGGCCACGGTATAAAATGAAATATCCTGAGACAGAAACTAGAAAGAAGCCTTCTGAGCAACTGCATTGTGATGTGTGAATGTAACTCACAGAGTTACACGTTTCTCTTCAGTGAGGAGTTAGCTAACACAGTTTTCTTGAAATCTGCAATGGGATACTTCTTTGTGCAATGAAGCTTACGGTGACAAAGGAAATATCCTCAGATGAAAACTAGAAAGAAGCTTCCTTAGAAACTTCTTGTTGATGTGTGAATTCATCTCACAGAGTAACACTTATGTTTCATGGAGCAGGCCACTAACACTACCTTTGAGGAACCTGAGAAGGGCTACTTTGGATCGCATTGAGGCCTACGCTGATAAAGGAAATATCTTCAGTTAAAAACGAGAAAGATACTTTCCGAGAAACTTCTCTGTGATCTGTGAATTCATCTCACAGAGTTACAATGTAGTCCTCAGGAAGCAGTGTGCTAACACTCTTTTCGTGGAATCTGCAAAGTGATATTTGGGGGCCCTTTGGGGCCCAAGGTGAAAAAGGAAATATCTTCAGATAATAACTAGAGAGAAGCTTTCTGAGAGATTGCTTTTTGGTGTGTGACTTCATCACGCAGAGTTCCACCCTTCCCTTCTTGGAACAGTTTGCTAACACTGTTGTCGAGGATTCTGCAAAGTGATATCTGGGAGCTCATTGAGGGCTACGGTGAAAAAGGAAATATCTTCAAATAAAACCTGGAAAGAAGCCTTCTGAGAAAATGCACTTCGATGTATGAGTGCAACTCACAGACTTACACGTTTCTCTTCAGGGAGGAGTAAGCTAACACAGTTTTCTTGAAATCTGCAATGGGATACTTCTTTGTGTAATGAAGCTTACGGTGACAAAGGAAATATCCTCAGATGAAAACTAGAAAGAAGCTTTCTTAGAAACTTCTCGGTGATGTGTGAATTCATCTCACCCAGTTACACTTATGTTTCATGGAGCAGGCCATTAACACTGTCTTTGAGGAACCTGAGAATGGCTACTTTCCTTCACATTGAGGCCAACGTTGATTAAGGAAATATCATTAGTTGAAAACGACAAAGACGCTTTCTGAGAAACTTCTCTGTGATCTGTGAATTCAACTCACAGAGTTTCAACTTAGTCTTCAGGAAGAAGTTTGCTAACACTCTTTTCATGGAATCTGCAAAGTGATATTTGGGAGCCCTTTGGGGCCCATGGTGAAAAAGGAAATATCCTCAGATAATAACTAGAGAGAAGCTTTCTGAGAGATTGCTTTCTGATGTGTTACTTCATCAGGCAGAGTTCCACCCTTCCCTTCTTGGAACAGTTTGCTAACACTGTTGTGGTGGAATCTGCAAAGTGATATCTGCTAGCTCATTGAGGTGCGTGGTGAAAAAGGAAATATCCTGAGACAGAAACTGGAAAGAAACCTTCTGAAAAACTGCAATGTGATGTGTTAATGTAACTCACAGAGTTACACGTTTCTCTTCCGTGTGGAGTTAGCTAACACAGTTTTCGTGAAATCTGCAATGGGATACTTCTTCATGCAATGAAGCTTACGGTGACAAAGGAAATATCCTCAGATGAAAACTGAAAAGAAGATTTCTTAGAAACTTCTTGGTGATGTGTGAATTCATCTCACCCAGTTACACTTATGTTTCTTGGATCAGGCCATTAACACTATCTGTGAGGAACCTGAGAAGTGCTACTTAGGATCGCATTGACGCCAATGCTGATTAAGGAAATATCATCAGTTAAAAACGACAAGGATGCTTTCCGAGAAACTTCTCTGTGATCTGTGAATTCATGTCACAGGGTTTCAACTTAGTCCTCAGGAAGCAGTTTGCTAACACTCTTTTCGTTGAAACTGCAAAGTGATATTTGGGAGCCCTTTGGGTCCCATGGTGAAAAAGGAAATATCCTCAGATAATAACTAGAGAGAAACTTTCTGAGAGATTGCTTTCTGATGTGTGATTTCATCAGGCAGATTTCCACATATCCCTTCTTAAAACAGTTTGCTAACACTGTTTTCGTGGATTCTGCAATGTGATATCTGGGAGCTCCTTGAGGGCCATGGTGGAAAAGGAAATATCCTCAGACAGAAACTGGAAAGAAGCCTTCTCAAAAACTGCATTGTGATGTGTGAATGCAACTCACAGAGTTACACGTTTCTCTTCAGTGAGGAGTTAGCTAACACTGTTTTCTTGAGATCTGCAGTGGGATACTTCTAGCGCAATGACGCTTATGGTGACGAAGGAAATATCCTCAGATAATAACTATAGAGAAGCTTTCTGACAGATTGCTTTCTAATGTGTGACTTCCGCATGCAGAGTTCCACCCGTCCCTTCTTAGAACAGTTTGCTAACACTGTTGTCGTTGATTTTACAAAGTGATATCTGAGAGCTCATTGAGGGCTACGGTGAAAAGGAAATGTCTTCTGATAAAACGGGGAAAGAAGCCTTCTGGGATGATGCACTTCGATGTATGAATGCAACTCACAGAGTTACTCGTTTCTCTTCAGTGAGGATTTAGCTGACACAGTTTTCTTGAAATCTGCAATGGGATACTTCTTAATGCAATGAAGCTTACGGTGACAAAGGAAATATCCTCAGATGAAAACTAGAAAGAAGCTTTCTTAGAAACTTCTTGGTGATGTGTGAATTCATCTCACAGAGTTACAATTATGTTTCATGGAGCAGGCCATTAACACTGTCGTTGAGGATTCTGAGAAGAGCTACTTTGGATCACATTGAGGCCTACGGTGATAAAGGAAATATCATCAGTTAAAAACGGGAAAGATGCTTTCTGAGAAACTTCTCTGTGATCTGTGAATTCACCTCACAGAGTTACAACGTAGTCCTCTGGAAACAGTTTGCTAACACTCTTATCGTGGATTCTGCAAAGTGATATTTGGGAGCCCTTGGGGGCCCATGGTGAAAAAGGAAATATCCTCAGATAATAACTAGAGAGAAGCTGTCTGAGAGATTGCTTTCTGATGTGTGATTTCATCACAGAGTTCCACCCTTCCCTTCTTGGAACAGTTTGCTAACACTGTTGTCGTGGATTCTGCAAAGTGATACCGGGGAGCTCATTGAGGGATATGGTGAAAAAGGAAATATCCTCAGACACAAACTAGAAAGAAGTCTTCTGAGAAACTTCATTGTGATGTGTGAATGCAACTCAGAGAGTTACACGTTTCTCTTCAGTGAGGAGTTACCTAACACAGATTTTTTGAAACTTTCAATGGGATACTTCTTAGCGCAATGAAGCTTATGGTGACAAAGGAAATATCCTCAGATGAAAACTAGAAAGAAGCTTTCTTAGAAACTTCTTGGTGATGTGTGAATTCATCTCACAGAGTTACACTTATGTTTCTTGAAGCAGACCATTATCACTGTCTTTGAGGAACCTGAGAAGGGCTCCTTTCCATCGCATTGAGGCCAACGCTGATTAAGGAAATATCATCAGTTAAAAACGACAAAGATGCTTTCTGAGAAACTTCTCTGTGATCTGTGAATTCATTTCACAGAGTTTCAACTTAGTCCTCAGGAAGCAGTTTGCTAACACTCTTTTCGTGGAATCCACAAAGTGATATTTGGGAGCCCTTTGGGTCCCATGTTGAAAAACGAAATATCCTCAGATAATAACTAGAGAGAAGCTTTCTGAGAGATTGCTTTCTGATGTGTGACTTCATCAGGCAGATTTCCACCCTTCCCTTCTTGGAACAGATTGCTAATACTGTTGTGGTGGAATCTACAAAGTGATACCTGGGAGCTCATTGAGGGCCACGATGAAAAAGGAAATATCCTGAGACAGAAACTAGAAAGAAGCCTTCTGAGAAACTGCATTGTGATGTGTGAATGTAACTCACAGAGTTACACGTTTCTCTTTAGTGTGGAGTTAGCTAACACAGTTTTCTTGAAATCTGCAATGGGATACTTCTAGCGTAATGATGCTTACGGTGAAAAAGGAAATATCCTCAGATGAAAAATAGAAAGAAGCTTCTTAGAAACTTCTTGGTGCTGTGTGAATTCATCTCAAATAGTTACACTTATGTTTCATGGAGCAGGCCATTAACACTATCTTTGAGGAACCTGAGAAGGTCTACTTTGGATAGCCTTGAGGCGTACGCTGATAAAGGATATATCATCAGTTTAAAAGGAGAAAGATGCTTTCTGAGAAACTTCTTTGTGATATGTGAATCCATCTCACAGAGTTACAATGTAGTCCTCAGGAAGCAGTTTGCTAACACTCTTTTCGTGGAATCTGCAAAGTGATATTTGGGAGCCTTTTGGGGCCCATGGTGAAAAAGGAAATATCCTCAGATAATAACTAGAGAGAAGCTTTCTGAGAGATTACTTTCTAATGTGTGACTTCATCACGCAGAGTCCCACCCTTCCCTTTTTGAACAGTTTGCTAACACTGTGGTCGTGGATTCTGCACAGTGATATCTGGGAGCTCATTGAGTGCTCGGTGAGAAATGTAATATCCTCAGACAGAAACCGGAAAAAAGCCTTCTGAAAAACTGCATTGTGATGTGTGAATGCACCTCACAGCGTTTCTCTTCAGTGAGGAGTTACCTAACACAGTCTTCTTGAAATCTGCAATGGGATACTTCTTAGCGAATTGAAGCTTACAGTGACAAAGGAAATATCCTCAGATGAAAACTAGAAAGAATCTTTCTTAGAAGCTTCTTGGTGATGTGTGATTTCATCTCACAGGGTTTCACTTATGTTTCATGGAGGAGGCCATTAACACTGTCTTTGAGGAACCTGAGAAGGGCTACTTTGGATCGCAATGAGGCCTAAGCTGATAAAGGAAAAATCATCAGTTAAAAATGAGAAAGATGCTTTCTGAGAAACTTCTTTGTGGTCTGTGAATTCATCTCACGGAGTTACAAGTTATTCCTCAGGAAGCAATTTGCTAACACACTTTTCGTCGAATCTGCAAAGTGATATTTGGGAGCCCATTGGAGCCAATGGTGAAAAAGGAAATATCCTCAGATAATAACTAGAGAGAAGCTTTCTGAGAGATTGCTTTCTGATGTCTCACTTCAACACGCAGAGTTCCACCCTTCCCTTCTTTGAACAGTTTGCTAACACTGTTGTCGTGGACTCTGCAAAGTGATATCCAGGAGCTCATTGAGGGCTACGTTGAAAAAGGAAATATCCTCAGACAGACACTGGAAGAAGACTTCTGAGAAACTGCATTGTGTGGTGTGAATGCAACTCACAGAGTTACACGTTTCTCTTCAGTGAGGAGCTACCTAACACAGTTTTCTTGAAATCTGCAATGGGATACTTCTTGGTGCAATGAAGCTTACGGTGACAAAGGAAATATCCTCAGATGAAAACTAGAAAGTAGCTTTTTAAGAAACTTCTTGGTGATGTGTGAATTCATCTCACAGAGTTACACTTATGTTTCTTGGAGCAGACCGTTAACACTGTCTTTGAGGAAGCTGAAAAGCGATACCTTGGATCGCATTGAGGCCTGCGATGATAAAGGAAATATCATCAGTTAAAAACGAGAAAGATGCTTTCTGAGAACCTTTTTTGTGATCGGTGAATTCATCTCAGAGAGTTACAACTTAGTCCTCAGGAAGCATTTTGCTAACACTCCCTTCGTGGAATCTGCAAAGTGATATATGAGAGCCTTTGGGGCCCATGGTGTAAAAGGAAGTATCCTCAGGTAATAACTAGAAAGAAGCTTTCTGAGAGATTACTTTCTGATGTGTGACTCCATCACGCAGAGTTCCACCCTTCCCTTCTTGGAACAGTTTGTTAACACTGTTGTCGTGGATTCTGCAAAGTGATATCTGGGAGCTCATTCAGGGCTACGGTGAAAAAGGAAATATCCTCAGACACAAACTGGAAAGAAGCCTTCTGAGATACTGCACTGGGAGGTGTGAATGCAACTCACAGAGTTACACATTTCTCTTCAGTGAGGAGTTAGCTAACACCGTTTTCTTGAAATCTGCAATGGGATTCTTAGCGCAATGAATCTGACGGTGACAAAGGAAATATCCTCAGATGAAAACTAGAAAGAAGCTCTGATGTGTGAATTCATCTCACAGAGTTACACTTATGTTTCATGGAGCAGGCCATTAACACTGTCCTTGAGGAAGCTGAGAAGGGCTATTTTGGATCGCATTGAGGCCTACGCTGATAAAGGAAATATATCAGTTAAAAACGAGAAAGATGTTTTCTGAGAAACTTCTCGGTGGTCTGTGAATTCATCTCACAGAATTACAACGTTTTCCTCAGGAAGCAGTTTGCTAACACTTTTTTCGTGGAATCTGCAAAGTTACATTTGGGAGCCCTTTGGGGCCCATGGTGAAAAAGGAAGTATCCTCCCATAATAACTAGAGAGAAGCTTTCTGATAGATTGCTTTCTGATGTGTGACTTCACCACGCAGAGTTCCGCCCTTCCCTTCTTGGAGCAGTATGCTAACACTGTTGTCGTGGCTTCTGCAAAGTGATATCCGAGAGCTCATTGAGGGCTACGGTGAAAAAGGAAGTATCCTCAGACAGAAACTGGATAGAAGCCTTCTGAGAAACTGCATTTTGATGTGTGAATGCATCTCACATAGTTACACGTTTCTCTTCAGTGAGGAGTCAGCTAACACAGTCTTCTTGAAATCTGCAATGGGATACTTCTTAGCGCAATGAAGCTTACGGTGAAAAAGGAAATATCCTCAGATGAATACTAGAAGGAAGCTTTCGTAGAAACTTCTTGGTGATGTGTGAATTCATCTCACAGAGTTACACTTATGTTTCATGGAGCAGGCCATGAACACTGTCTTTGAGGAACCTGAGAAGGGCTACTTTGGATCGCATTGAGGCCTATGCTGGTAAGGAAATATCATCAGTTAAAAACGAGAAAGATGCTTTCTGAGAAACTTCTCGGTGATCTGTGTATTCATCTCACAGAGTTACAAGTTATTCCTCAGTAAGCAATTTGCTAACACACTTTTCGTGGAATCTGCAAAGTGATATTTGGGAGCACTTTGGGTGCCATGGTGAAAAAGGAAATATCCTCAGATAATGACTAGAGAGAATATTTCTGAGACATTGCTTTCTGATGTGTGACTTCATCACGCATAGTTCCACTCTTCCCTTCTTGGAACAGTTTGCTAACTCTGTTGTCGTGGATTCTGCAAAGTGATGTCTGGGAGCTCATTGAGGGCTACGGTGAAAAAGGAAATCTCCTCAGACAGAAACTGGAAAGAATCCTTTTGAGAAACTGCAGTGTGATGTGTGAATGCAACTCACAGAGTTCCACGTTTCTCTTCAGTGAGGAGTTAGCTAACACAGTTTTCTTGAAATCTGCACTGGGATACTTCTTAGCGCAATGAAGCTTACGGTGACAAAGGAAATATCCTCAGATGAAAACTAGAAAGAAGCTTTCTTAGTAACTTCTTGGTGATGTGTGAATTCATCTCACAGAGTTACACTTATGTTTCCTGGAACAGTCCATTAACACTGTTCTTGAGGAACATGAGAAGGGCTACTTTCCATCGCATTGAATCTTATGCTGAGAAAGGAAATATCATCAGTTCAAGCAGTGAAAGAAGCTTTCTGAGAAACTTCTTTGTGAACTGTGAATTCATCTCAGAGATTTACAACTTAATCCTCATGAAGCAGGTTACTAACACTCTTTTCGTGGGATCTGCAAAGGGATATTTGGGAGCCCATAGGGGCCCATGGTGAAAAAGGAAATATCTTCTGAGAATAACTAGAGGGAAGCTTTCTGAGAGATTGGTTTCTGATGTGTGACTTCATCACACAGAGTTCTGCCCTTCTCTTTTTGGAACAGTTTGCTAACACTGTTGTCGTGGATTCGGCAAAGGTATATTTGGGAGCTCATTGAGGGCTATGGTGATAAAGGAAATATCTTCAGATTAAAACTGGAAAGAAGCCTTCTGGGAAAATGCATTTCGATGTATGAATGCAACTCACAGAATTACACGTTTCTCGTCAGTGATCAGTTTGCTAACACAATTTTGTGGAAATCTGCAGAGGGATACTTCTTAGCGCAATGAAGCTTATGGTGAGAAAGGAAATATCCTCAGATGAAAACTAGAAAGAAGCTTTCTCAGAAACTTCTTGGTGATGTGTGAATTCATCTCAAAGAGTTACACTTATGTTTCATGGAGCAGGCCATTAACACTGTCTTTGAGGAAACTGGAAAGGGCTATACTGGATTGCTATGAAGCCTACGCTGATAAAGGAAATATCATCAGTTAAAAACATGAAAGAAGCTTTCTGCAAAAGTTCTTTGTGACCTGTGAATTCCTCAAACAGAGTTACCCTTATGTTTCCTGGAAGGGTCCACTAACACTGTCTTTGAGGAACCTGAGAATGGCTACTTTGGATCACTTTGAGGCCTACGCTGATAAAGGAAATATCATCAGTTAAAAACGAGAAAGATGCTTTCTGAGAAACTTCTCTGTGATCTGTGAATTCATCTCACAGTGTTACAACGTAGTCCTCAGGAAGCTGTTTGCTAACACACTTTTCATGGTATCTGTAAAGTGATATTTGTGTCCCTTTGGGGCCCATGCTGAAAAAGGAAATATCCTCAGATAATAATTAGAGAGAAGCTTTCTGAGGGATTGCTTTCTGGTGTGTGACTTCATCACGCAGAGTTCCACCCTTCTCTTTTTGGAACAGTTTGATAAGACTGTTGTCATGGATTCTGCAAAGTGATATCTGGGAGCTCATTGAGGGCACTGATGAAAAAGGAAATATCCTCAGACACAAACTGGAAAGAAGCCTTCTAAGAAACTGCATTGCGATGTGTGAATGCAACACACAGAGTTACACGTTTCTCTTCATTGAGGGGTTAGCTAACACAGTTTTCTTGAAATCTGCAATGGGATACTTCTGGGTGCAATGAAGCTTACGGTGACAAAGGAAATATCCTCAGATGAAAACTATAAAGAAGCTTTCTTAGAAACTTCTTGGTGATGTGTGAATTCATCTCACAGAGTTACACTTATGTTTCATGGAGCAGGCCATTAACACTGTCGTTGAGGATTCTGAGAAGAGCTACTTTGGATCACATTGAGGCCTACGGTGATAAAGGAAATATCATCAGTTAAAAACGGGAAAGATGCTTTCTGAGAAACTTCTCTGTGATCTGTGAATTCACCTCACGGAGTTACAAGTTATTCCTCAGGAAGCAATTTGCTAACACACTTTTCGTCGAATCTGCAAAGTGATATTTGGGAGCCCATTGGAGCCAATGGTGAAAAAGGAAATATCCTCAGATAATAACTAGAGAGAAGCTTTCTGAGAGATTGTTTTCTGATGTCTCACTTCATCACGCAGAGTTCCACCCTTCCCTTCTTTGAACAGTTTGCTAAAACTGTTGTCGTGGACTCTTCAAAGTGATATCCAGGAGCTCATTGAGGGCTATGATGAAAAAGGAAATATCCTCAGACACAAAATGGAAAGAAGTCTTCTGAGAAACTGCACAGTGATGTGTGAATGCAACTCAGAGTGTTACACGTTTCTCTTCATTGAGGAGTTAGCTAACACACTTTTCTTGATATCTGCAATGGGATACTTCTTAGCGCAATGAAGTTTACGGTGACAAAGCAAATATTCTTAGATGAAAACTAGAGAGAATCTTTCTCAGAAACTTCTTGGTGAAGTGTGAATTCATCTCAAAGAGTTACACTTATGTTTCAAGGAGCAGGCCATTAACACTGTCTTTGAGTAACCTGAGAAGGGCTACTTTGGATCGCATTGAGGCCTAAACTGATAAAGGAAATATCAACAGTTAAAAAGAAGAAAGATGCTTTCTGAGTTACTTTTCGGTGATCTGAGAATTCATCTCACAGAGTTACAAAGTAACCATCAGGAAGCAGTTTGCTAACACTCTTTTCGTGGAATCTGCAAAGTGATATTTCAGAGCCCTTTGGGGCCCATGGTGAAAAAGGAAATGTCCTCAGATAATCACTAGAGAGAAGCTTTCTGAGAGACTGCTTTCTGATGTGTGACTTCATCACGCCGAGTTCCACCCTTCCCTTCTTGAAACAGTTTGCTAAAACTGTTGTGGATTCTGCAAAGTGATATTTGGGAGCTCATTGAGGGCTATGGTGAAAAAGGAAATATCCTAAGACAGAAACTGGAAAGAAGCTTTCTAGGAAACAGTATTGTGATGTGTGAATGCAACTCACAGAGTTACACGTTTCTCTTCAGTGAGGAGTTAGCTAACACTGTTTTCTTGAAATCTGCAATTGGGTACTTCCTAGCGAAATGAAGCTTATGCTGACAAAGGAAATATCATCAAATGTAAACTAGAAAGAAGCTTTCTTAGAAACATCTTGGTGATGTGTGAATTCATCACACTGAGTTACACTTATGTTTCATGGAGCAGGCCATTAACACTGTCTTTGAGGTACCGGAGAAGGGCTACTTTGGATCGCATTGAGGCCTACGCTGATAAAGGAAATATCATCAGTTAAAAACGAGAAAGATGCTTTCTGAGAAACTTCTTTGTGATCTGTGAATTCATCTCACAGAGTTACAACTTAGTCCTCAGGAAGCAGTTTGCTAACACTCTTTTCATGGAATATGTAAAGTGATATTTAAGAGCCCTTTGGGGCACATGGTGAAAAAGGAATTATCCTCAGATAATAACTAGAGAGAAGTTTTCTGAGAGATTGCTTTCTGATGTTTGACTTCATTACGCAGAGTTCCACCCTTAACTTATTGGAACAGTTTGCTAACACTGTTGTCGTGGATTCTACAAAGTGATATCCGGGAGCTCATTGAGGGCTACGGTGTTAAAGGAAATATCCTCAGACAGAAACTGGAAAGAAGACTTCAGAAACTGCATTGTGATATGTGAATGCATCTCACAGAGTTACACGTTTCTCTTCAGTGAGGAGTTACCTAACACAGCCTTCTTGAAATCTGCAATGGGATACTTCTAAGCGAATTGAAGCTTACGGTGACAAAGGAAATATCCTCAGATGAAAACTAGAAAGAATCTTTCTTAGAAGCTTCTTGGTGATGTGTGAATTCATCTCAAACAGTTACACTTATGTTTCATGGAGCAGGACATTAACACTGTCTTTTAGGAACCTGAGAAGGGCTACCTTGGATCGCATTGAGGTCTACGATGATAAAGGAAGTATAATCAGTTAAAAAGGAGAAAGATGCTTTCTGAGAAACTTCTCTGTGATCTGTCAATTCATCTCAAAGAATTACAAAGTGCACCTAAGGAAGCAGTTTGCAAACACTCTTTTTGTGGAATCTGCAAACTGATATTTGGGAGCCCTTAGGGGCCCATGGTGAAAAAGAAAATATCCTCAGATAATAACTAGAGAGAAGCTTTCTGAGAGATTGCTTTCTGATGTGTGACTTCATCATGCAGAGAGCCACCCTTCCCTTCTTGGAACAGTTTACTAACACTGTTGTCGTGGATTCTGCAAAGTGATATCTGGGAGCTCATTGGGGGCTGCAGTGAAAAAGGAAATATCCTCACACACAAACTGGAAAGAAGCCTTCTGAGAAACTGCATTGAGATGTGTGAATGCAACCCACAGAGTTACACGTTTCTCTTCAGTGAGGAGTTAGCTAACAGAGTATTCTTGAAATCTGCAATGGGATACTTCTTAGCGCAATGAAGGTTATGGTGACAAAGGAAATATCCCCAGATGAAAACTAGAAAGAAACTTTCTTAGAAACTTCTTGGTGATGTGTGAATTCATCTCACAGAGTTACACTGATGTTTCATGGAGTAGTACATTAACACTGTCTTTGTGGAAACTGGGAAGGGTTATATTGGATCGCATTGAGGCATATGCTGATAAAGGAAAAATCATCAGTTAAAAACCTGAAAGAAGCTTTCTGAGAAACTTCTTTGTGACCTGTGAATTCGTCTCACAGAGTTACAGTTATGTTTCCTGGAACAGTCCATTAACACTGTCTTTGAGGACCCTGAGAAGGGCTACTTTGCGTCGCATTGAGGCCTACGCTGATATAGGAAGTATCATCAGTTCAAAACGTGAAAGAAGCTTTCTGAGAAACTTCTTTGTGATCTGTGAATTCATCTCATAGAGTTACAACTCAATCCTCATGAAGCAGTTTTCTAACCGTCTTTTCGTGGAATCTGCAAAGTGATATTTGTGAGCCCATTGGGGCCCATGGTGAAAAAGGAAATATCCTCAGAGAATAATTAGAGAGAAGCTTTCTGAGAGATTGCTTTCTGATGTGTGACTTCATCACACAGAGTTCCACTATTCCCTTCTTGGAACAGTTTGCTAACATTGTTGTCGTGGATTCTGCAAAGTGATAATTGGGAGCTCAATTAGGTCTATGGTGAAAAAGGGAATATCTTCAAATAATAACTGGAAAGATGCCTTCTGGGAAAATTCCCTTCGATGTTTGAATGCAGTTCCCAGAGTTACAGGTTTCTCTTCAGTGATCAGTTTGCTAGCACAGTTTTCTAAAAATCTGCAATGGGATCCTTCTTAGCGCTAAGAAGCTTATGGTGACAAAGGAAATATCCTCAGATGAAAACTAGAAGGAAGCTTTCGGAGAAACTTCTTGGTGATGTGTGAATTCATCTCACAGAGTTACACTTATGTTTCCTGGAACAGTCCAATAACACTGTCTTTGAGGAACCTGAGAAAGGCTACTTTCCATCAAATTGTGGCCTACGCTGAGAAAGGAAATATCATCAGTTCAAAACGTGAAAGACGCTTTTTGAGAAACTTATTCATGATCTGGGAATTTTTCTCAGAGTGTTGCAACTTAGTCCCCATGAAGCAGTTTGCT
Organism: Rhinopithecus roxellana; assembly: GCF_007565055.1. Lineage (NCBI taxonomy): Eukaryota > Metazoa > Chordata > Mammalia > Primates > Cercopithecidae > Rhinopithecus > Rhinopithecus roxellana. Next base: position 55,860,653 of record NC_044561.1, read on the forward strand.
GAGAATCTTCTCGTGAAATCTGCAAAGTGATATTTCGGAGCCCATTGAGGCCCATTGTGAAAAAGGAAATATCCTCAGAGAATAACTAGAGAGAAACTTTCTGAGAGATTGCTTTCTGATGTGTGACTTCATCACACAGAATTCCACCATTCCCTTCTTGGAGCAGTTTGCTAACACTCTTTTCATGGAATCTGCAATGTGATATTTGGGAGCCCTTTGGGGCCCAGGGTGAAAAAGGAAATATCCTCAGATAATAGTTAGAGAGAAGCTTTCTGAGAGATTGCTTTCTGATGTGTGACTTCATAATGCAGAGTTCCACGCTACCCTTCTTGGAACAGTTTGCTAACACTGTTGTCGTGGATTCTGCAAAGTGATATCTGGGAGCTCATTGAGGGCTACGGTGAAAAAGTAAATATCCTCAGACACAAACTGGAAAGAAGCCTTCTGAGAAACTGCAATGTGACGTGTGAATGCAACTCACTGATTTCCACGTTTCTCTTCAGTGAGGAGTTAGCTAACACAGTTTTCTTGAAAACTGCAATGGGATACTTCTTAGCGCAATGAAGCTTACAGTGACAAAGGAAATATCATCAGAGGAAAACTAGAAAGAAGCTTTCTTAGAAACTTCTTGGTGATGTGTGAATTCATCTCACAGAGTTACACTTCTGTTTCGTGGAACAGTCCATTAACACTGTCTTTGAAGAACCTGAGAAAGGCGTCTTTCCATCACATTGAAACCTACGCTGATAAAGGAAATATCAGTTCAAAACGTGGAAGAAGCGTTTTGAGAAACTTCTTTGTGATCTGGGAATTCATCACACAGAGTTACAACCTATTCCTTAGGAACCAGTTTGCTCACACTCTTTTGGTGGAATCTGCAAGGTGATATTTGGGAGCCCATTAGGGCCCACGGTGAAAAAGGAAATATCCTCAGATAATAACTACAGAGAAGCTTTCTGAGAGATTGCTTTCTGGTGTGTGACTTCATCACACAGAGTTCCACCGTTCCCTTCTTGGAACAGTTTGCTAACACTGTTGTCGTGGATTCTGCAAAGTGATATCTGGGAGCTCATTGAGGGCTACTGTGAAAAAGGAAATATCCTCATACACAAAGTGGGAAGAAGCCTTCTGAAAAACTGCATTGTGATGTGTGAATGCAACTCACAGAGTTACACGTTTCTCTTCAGTGAGGAGTCAGCTAACACAGTTTTCTTGAAATCTGCAATGGGATACTTCTTAACGCAATGAAGCTTACGGTGACAAAGGAAATACCAACAGATGAAAACTAGAAAGAAGCTTTCTTAGAAATTTCTTGGTGATGTGTGAATTCATCTCACAGAGTTACACTTATGTATCATGGAGCAGGCCATTAACACTGATTTGAGGAACCTGAGATGGGCTACTTTTGATCGCATGGAGGCCTACGCTGATAAGGGAAATATCATCAGTTAAAAAGGAGAAAGATGCTTTCTGAGAAACTTCTTTGTGATCTGTGAATTCATCTCACAGAGTTACAACGCAGTCCTCAGCAAGCAGTTTGCTAACACTATTTTCGTGTAATCTGCAAAGTGATATTTGGGAGCCCTTTGGGGCCCACGGTGAATAAGGAAATATCCCCAGATAATAACTAGAGAGAAGTTTTCTAAGAAATTGCTTTCTGATGTGTGATTTCATCACGCAGAGACCCACCCTTCTCTTCTTGGAACAGTTTGCTAACACTGATATCGTGGATTCTCAAAGTGATATCTGGGAGCTCATTGTGGAGTACGGTGAAAATGAAATATCCTCAGACACAAACTGGAAAGAAGCCTTCTGAGAAACTGCATTGTGAAGTGTAAATGCCATTCACAGAGTTACACGTTTCTCTTCAGTGAGGAGTTAGCTAACACAGTTTTCTTGAAATCTGCAATTGGATACTTCTTAGTGCAATGAAACTTACGTTGATGAAGGAAATATCCTCAGATGAAAACTAGAAAGAAGCTTTCTTAGAAACTTCTTGGTAATGTGTGAGTTCCTCTCATAGAGTTGCACTTATGTTTCACTCAGCAGGCCATTAATGATGTCTTTGAGGAACCTGAGAAGGGCTAGTTTCGATCGCATTGAGGCCTACGCTGATAAAGAAAATATCATCAGTGAAAAAGGAGAAACATGCTTTCAGAGAAACTTCTCTGTGGTCTGTGAATTCATCTCACAGAGTTACAACGTATTCCTCAGGCAGTAGTTTGCTAATACTCTTTTCGTGGAATCTGCAAAGTGATATTCGGGAGCCGTTTGGGGCCCATGGTGAAAAAGGAAATATCCTCAGATATTAACTAGAGAGAAGCCATCTGAGAGATTGCTTTCTGATGTGTGACTTCATCACTCAGAGTTCCACGCTTCCCTTCTTGGAACAGCTTGCTAACACTGCTGTCGTGGATTCTGCAAAGTGATATCTGGGAGCTCATTGAGGGCTATGATGAAAAAGGAAATCTCCTCAGAGAGAAACTGGAAAGAAGCCTTCTGAAAAACTGCATTGTGATGTGTGAATGCAACTCACAGAGTTACACGTTTCTCTTCAGTGAGGAGTCAGCTAACACAGTTTTCTTGAAATCTGCAATGGGATACTTCTTAACTCAATGAAGCTTACGGTGACAAAGGAAATATCCTCAGATGAAAACTAGAAAGAAGCTTTCTTAAAAACTTCTTGGTGATGTGTGAATTCATCTCAAAAAGTTACACTTATGTTTCATGGAGCAGGCCATTAACACTGTCTTTGAGGAACCTGAGAAGGGCTATTTTGGATCGCATTGAGGCTTACCTGGTAAAGGAAATATCATCAGTTAAAAAGGAGAAAGATGCTTTCTGAGTAACTTCTCTGAGATCTGGGAATACACCTCACAGAGTTCCAACATAGCCCCCAGGAAGCAGTTTGCTAACACTCTTTTCGTGGAACTTCAAAGTGATATTTGGGAGCACTTTGGGTGCCATGGTGAAAAAGGAAATATCCTCAGATAATGACTAGAGAGAATATTTCTGAGACATTGCTTTCTGATGTGTGACTTCATCACGCATAGTTCCACTCTTCCCTTCTTGGAACAGTTTGCTAACTCTGTTGTCGTGGATTCTGCAAAGTGATATCTGGGAGCTCATTGAGGGCTACGGTGAAAAAGGAAATCTCCTCAGACAGAAACTGGAAAGAATCCTTTTGAGAAACTGCAGCGTGATGTGTGAATGCAACTCACAGAGTTCCACGTTTCTCTTCAGTGAGGAGTTAGCTAACACAGTTTTCTTGAAATCTGCACTGGGATACTTCTTAGCGCAATGAAGCTTACGGTGACAAAGGAAATATCCTCAGATGAAAAGTAGAAAGAAGCTTTCTTTGAAACTTCTTGGTGATGTGTGAATTCATCTCACAGAGTTACACTTATGTTTCCTGGAACAGTCCATTAACACTGTTCTTGAGGAACATGAGAAGGGCTACTTTCCATCGCATTGAATCTTATGCTGAGAAAGGAAATATCATCAGTTCAAGCAGTGAAAGAAGCTTTCTGAGAAACTTCTTTGTGAACTGTGAATTCATCTCAGAGATTTACAACTTAATCCTCATGAAGCAGGTTACTAACACTCTTTTCGTGGGATCTGCAAAGGGATATTTGGGAGCCCATAGGGGCCCATGGTGAAAAAGGAAATATCTTCTGAGAATAACTAGAGGGAAGCTTTCTGAGAGATTGGTTTCTGATGTGTGACTTCATCACACAGAGTTCTGCCCTTCTCTTTTTGGAACAGTTTGCTAACACTGTTGTCGTGGATTCTGCAAAGGTATATTTGGGAGCTCATTGAGGGCTATGGTGATAAAGGAAATATCTTCAGATAAAAACTGGAAAGAAGCCTTCTGGGAAAATGCATTTCGATGTATGAATGCAACTCACAGAATTACACGTTTCTCGTCAGTGATCAGTTTGCTAACACAATTTTATGGAAATCTGCAGAGGGATACTTCTTAGCGCAATGAAGCTTATGGTGAGAAAGGAAATATCCTCAGATGAAAACTAGAAAGAAGCTTTCTCAGAAACTTCTTGGTGATGTGTGAATTCATCTCAAAGAGTTACACTTATGTTTCATGGAGCAGGCCATTAACACTGTCTTTGAGGAAACTGGAAAGGGCTATACTGGATTGCTATGAAGCCTACGCTGATAAAGGAAATATCATCAGTTAAAAACATGAAAGAAGCTTTCTGCGAAAGTTCTTTGTGACCTGTGAATTCCTCAAACAGAGTTACCCTTATGTTTCCTGGAAGGGTCCACTAACACTGTCTTTGAGGAACCTGAGAATGGCTACTTTGGATCGCTTTGAGGCCTACGCTGATAAAGGAAATATCATCAGTTAAAAACGAGAAAGATGCTTTCTGAGAAACTTCTCTGTGATCTGTGATTTCATCTCACAGTGTTACAACGTAGTCCTCAGGAAACTGTTTGCTAACACACTTTTCATGGTATCTGTAAAGTGATATTTGTGTCCCTTTGGGGCCCATGCTGAAAAAGGAAATATCCTCAGATAATAATTAGAGAGAAGCTTTCTGAGGGATTGCTTTCTGGTGTGTGACTTCATCACGCAGAGTTCCACCCTTCTCTTTTTGGAACAGTTTGATAAGACTGTTGTCATGGATTCTGCAAAGTGATATCTGGGAGCTCATTGAGGGCACTGATGAAAAAGGAAATATCCTCAGACACAAACTGGAAAGAAGCCTTCTAAGAAACTGCATTGCGATGTGTGAATGCAACACACAGAGTTACACGTTTCTCTTCATTGAGGGGTTAGCTAACACAGTTTTCTTGAAATCTGCAATGGGATACTTCTTGGTGCAATGAAGCTTACGGTGACAAAGGAAATATCCTCAGATGAAAACTATAAAGAAGCTTTCTTAGAAACTTCTTGGTGATGTGTGAATTCATCTCACAGAGTTACACTTATGTTTCATGGAGCAGGCCATTAACACTGTCTTTGAGGAACCTGAGAAGGGCTACTTTTGATCGCATTGATTCCTACGCTGAGAAAGGAAATATCATCAGTTCAAAACGTGAAAGAAGCTTTCTGAGAAACTTCTTTATGATCTGTGAATTCATCTCATAGTGTTACAACTTAGTCCTCATAAGCAGTTTGCTAACACTCTTTTCGAGGAATCTGCGAAGTGATATTTGGGAGCCCCTTGGGGGACATTGTGAAAAAGGAAATATCCTCAGAGAATAACTAGAGACAAGCTTTCTGAGAGATTGCTTTCTGATTTGTGACTTCATCACACAGAGTTCCACCGTTCCGTTCTTGGAACAGTTTGCTAACACTGTTGTCGTGGATTCTGCAAAGTGATATTTGGGAGGTCTTTGAGGGCTATGGTAAAAAAGGAAATATCTTCAGATAAAAACTGGGAAGAAGCCTTCTGAGGAACTGAATTGCAATGTGTGAATGCAACTCACAGAGTTACACGTTTCTATTCAGTGATCACTATGCTAACACAGTTTTCTTGAAATCTGCAATGGGATACTTCTTAGCACAATGAAGCTTAAGGTGAGGAAGGAAATATCCTCAGATGAAAACTAGAAAGAAGCTTTCTTAGAAACTTCTTGGTGATGTGTGAATTCATCTCACTGAGTTACATTTATGTTTCCTCAAACAGTCCATTAACACTGTCTTTGAGGAACCTGAGAAGGGCTACTTTCCATCGCATTGAGGCCTACGCTGAGGAAGGAAATGTCATCAGTTAAAAACGTGAAAAAAGCTTTCTGAGAAACTTCTTTGTGATCTGTGAATTCATCTCACAGAGTTAATACTTAGTCCTCATGAAGCAGTTTGCTAAGAGTCTTTTCGTGGAATCCCCAAAGTGATATTTGGGAGCCCACCAGAGTCCATTGTGAAAAAGAATATATCCTCAGAGAATAACTAGGGAGAAGCTTTCTGAGACATTGCTGATGATGTGTGACTTCATCACACAGAGTTCCACCATTCCCTTCGTGGAGCACTTTGCTAACACTGTAGTCGTGGATTCTAAAAAGTGATACTTGGGAGCTCTTTGAGGGCTATGGTGAAAAAGGAAATATCTTCTGATAAAAACTGGAAAGAAGCCTTCTGAGAAACTGCATTGCAATGTGACAATGCAACTCGCAGAGTTACACGTTTCTCTTCACTGATAAGTTTCTAACACAGTTTTCTGGAAATCTGCAATTGGGTACGTCCTAGCGCAATGAAGCTTACAGTGAGAAAGGAAATATCCTAGGATGAAAACTAGAAAGAAGCTTTCTTAGAAACTTCATGGTGATGTGTGAATTCATCTCATAGAGTTACACTTATGTTTCGTGGAGCAGTTCATTAACACTGTCTTTGAGGAACCTGGGAATGGCTATATTGGATCGCATTGAGGCCTACGTTGATAAAGGAAATATCATCAGTTAAAAACCTGAAAGAAGCTTTCTGAGGAATTTCTTTTTGACCTGTGAATTCATCTCACAGAGGTACTCTTATGTTTCGTGGAGCAGTACATTAGCTCTGTCTTTGAGGAACCTGAGAAGGGCTACTTTCCATCGCATTGATTCCTACGCTGATAAAGTAAATATCATCAGTTCAAAACGTGAAAGAAGCTTTCTGAGAAACTTCTTTGTGATCCGTGAATTTATCTCACAGAGTTACAACTTAGTCCTCATGAAGCAGTTTGCTAACAGTCTTTTCGTGGAATCTGCAAAGTGATATTTCGGAGCACATAGGGGACCATAGTGAGAAAGGAAATATCCTCAAAGAATAACCAGAGAGAATCTTTCGGAGAGACTGCTTTCTGATGTGTGACTTCATCACACAGAGTTCCGCCCTACCATTCTTGGAACACTTTGCGAACACTGTTGTCGTGGATTCTGCAAAGCAATATTTGGGAGCTCATTGAGGGCTATGGTAAAAAAGAAAATATCCTCAGATAGAAATTGGAAAGAAGCCTTCTGAGAAACTGCATTGTGATGTGTGAATCCAACTCACAGAGTTACACGTTTCTCTTCAGTGGGAGTTAGCTAACAAAGTTTTCTTGAAATCTGCAATGGGATAATTCTTATCACAATGAAGCTTACGGTGACAAAGGAAATATCCTCAGACGAAAACTAGAAAGAAGCTTTCTTAGAAACTTCTTGGTGATGTGTGAATTCATCTCACAGAGTTACACTTATGTTTCATGGAGCAGGCCATTAACACTGTCCTTGAGGAACCTGAGAAGGGCTACTTTGGATCGCATTGAGGCCTACGCTGATAACGGAAATATCATCAGTGAAAAACGAGAAAGCTGCTTTCTGAGAAACTACTCTGTGATCTGTGAATTCACCTCACAGAGTTACAACGTAATCCTCAGGAAGCAGTGTGCTAACACTCTTTTCGTGTAATCTGCAAAGTGCTATTTGGCAGCCCACTGGAGTCCACTGTGAAAAAGAAAATATCCTCAGAGAATAACTAGAGAGACGCTTTCTGAGAGATTGCTTTCTGATGTGTGACTTTATCACACAGAGTTCCACCATTTCCTTCCTGTAACTCTTTGTTAACACTGTTGTCGTGGATTCTGCAAAGTGATATTTGGGAGCTCTTTGAGGGCTATGGTGAAAAAGGAAATATCTTCTGATAAAACCTGGAAAGAAGCCTTCTGGGAAAATGCACTTCGATGTATGAATGCAACTCACAGAGTTACATGTTTCTCTTCAGTGATCAGTTTGCTAACACAGTTTTCTTGAAATCTGCAATGGGATACTTCTTAGCGCAATGAAGATTACAGTGACAAAGGAAATATCATCAGATGAAAACTAGAAAGAAGCTTTCTTAGAAACTTCTTGGTGATGTGTGAATTCATCTCACATAGTTACACTTATGTTTCGTGGAACAGTCCATTAACACTGTCTTTGAAGAGCCTGAGAAAGGCGTCTTTCCATCACATTGAAACCTACGCTTATAAAGGAAATATCATCAGTTCAAAACGTGAAATAAGCGTTTTGAGAAACTTCTTTGTGATCTGGGAATTCATCACACAGAGTTACAACCTATTCCTTAGGAACCAGCTTGCTCACACTCTTTTGGTGGAGTCTGCAAGGTGATATTTGGGAGCCCATTAGGGCCCACGGTGAAAAAGGAAATATCCTCAGTTAATAACTAGAGAGAAGCTTTGTGAGAGATTGCTTTCTGATGTGTGACTTCATCACACAGAGTTCCACCATTCCCTTCTTGGAACACTTTGCTAACACTGTTGTCGTGGATTCTGCAAAGTGAATATTTGGGAGCTCATTGAGGTCTATGGTGAAAGAGGAAATATCTTCAGATAAAACCTGGATAGAAGCCTTCTGGGAAAATGCACATCGATGTATGAATGTAACTCACAGTGTTACACGTTTCCCTTCATTGATCAGTTCGCTATCACAGTTTTCTTGAAATCTGCAATGGGATACTTCTCAGTGCAGTGAAGCTTATGGTGACAAAGGAAATATCATCAGATGAAAACTAGAAAGAAGCTTTCTTAGAAACTTCTTGGTGATGTGTGAATTCATCTCACATAGTTACACTTATGTTTCGTGGAACAGTCCATTAACACTGTCTTTGAAGAGCCTGAGAAAGGCGTCTTTCCATCACATTGAAACCTACGCTTATAAAGGAAATATCATCAGTTCAAAACGTGAAATAAGCGTTTTGAGAAACTTCTTTGTGATCTGGGAATTCATCACACAGAGTTACAACCTATTCCTTAGGAACCAGCTTGCTCACACTCTTTTGGTGGAGTCTGCAAGGTGATATTTGGGAGCCCATTAGGGCCCACGGTGAAAAAGGAAATATCCTCAGTTAATAACTAGAGAGAAGCTTTGTGAGAGATTGCTTTCTGATGTGTGACTTCATCACACAGAGTTCCACCATTCCCTTCTTGGAACACTTTGCTAACACTGTTGTCGTGGATTCTGCAAAGTGAATATTTGGGAGCTCATTGAGGTCTATGGTGAAAGAGGAAATATCTTCAGATAAAACCTGGATAGAAGCCTTCTGGGAAAATGCACATCGATGTATGAATGTAACTCACAGTGTTACACGTTTCCCTTCATTGATCAGTTCGCTATCACAGTTTTCTTGAAATCTGCAATGGGATACTTCTCAGTGCAGTGAAGCTTATGGTGACAAAGGAAATACCCTCAGATGAAAACTAGAAAGAAGCTTTCTTAGAAATTTCTTGGTGGTGTGTGAATTCATCTCACAGAGATTCACTTATGTTTCCTGGAACAGTCCATTAACACTGTCTTTGAGGAACCTGAGAAGGGCTACTTTCCATCGCATTGATGCCTACGCTGAGAAAGGAAATATCATCAGTTCAAAACGTGAAAGAAGCTTTCTGAGAAACTTCTTTATGATCTCTGAATTCATCTCACCGAGTTACGACTTTTTCCTCATGAAACAGTTTGCTAACAGTCTTTTCGTGGAATCTGCAATGTGATATTTGGGAGCTCATTGCGTCCCATTGTGAAAAAGGAAATATCCTCAGAGAATAACTAGAGAGAAACTTTCTGAGAGATTGCTTTCTGATGTGTGACTTCATCACTCAGAGTTCCACCCTTCCCTTCTTTTAATAGTTTGCTAACACTGTTGGCGTGGATTCTGCAAAGTGATATTTGGGAGCTCATTGAGGGCTATGGAGAAAAAGGAAATATCTTCAGGTAAAAACTGGAAAGAAGCCTTCTGGGAAAATGCACTTCGATGTATGATTGCATCTCACAGAGTTACACGTTTCTATTCAGTGATGATTTTTCTAACACAGTTTTCTTGAAATCTGCAATGGGATACTTCTTAGCGCAATGAAGCTTACGTTGACAAACGAAATATCCTCAGATGAAAACTAGAACGAAGCTTTCCTAGAAATTTCTTGGTGATGTGTGAATTCATCTCACAGAGTAACACTTATGTTTCATGGAGCAGGCCATTAACACTGTCTTTGAGGAACCTGAGAAGGGCTATTTTGGATCGCATGGAGGTCCATGCTGATAAAGGAAATATCATCAGTTAAAACGAGAAAGATGCTTTCTGAGAAACTTCTCTGTGATCTCTGAATTCATCTCACAGGGTTACAACGTAGTCCTCAGGAAGCAGTTTGCTAACACTCCTATCGTGGAATCTGCAAAGTTATATTTGGGAGCCCTTTGGGGCCCATGGTGAAAAAGGAAATATCCTCAGATAATCACTACAGACAAGCTTTCTGAGAGATTGCTTTCTGATGTGTGACTTCATCACTCAGAGTTCCACCCTTTCCTTCTTGGAACAGTTTGCTAACCCTGTTGTCGTGGATTCTGCAAAGTGATATCTTGCAGCTCATTGAGGGCTATGGTGAAAAAGGAAATATCCTCAGACAGAAACTGGAAAGAAGCTTTCTGAGAAACTGCATTGTAATGTGTGAATGCAACTCACAACGTTACAGGTTTCTCTTCAGAGAGGAGTTAGCTACACAGTTTTCTTGAAATCTGCAATGGGATACTTCTTAGCGCAATGATGCTTATGGTGACAAAGGAAATATCCTCAGATGAAAATTAGAAAGAAGCTTTCTTAGAAACTTCTTGGTGATGTGAATTCATCTCACACACTTACACTTATCTTTCATGGAGGAGGCCATTAACACAACCTTTGTGGAAATTGAGAAGTGCTACTTTGGATCGCATTGAGGCCTATGCTGATAAAGGAAATATCATCAGTTAAAAACGAGAAAAATGCTTTCTGAGAATCTTCTCTGTGATCTCTGAATTCATCTCACAGAGTTACAACGTAGTCCTCAGGAAGCAGATTGATAACACTCTTTTCGTTGAATCTGCAAAGTGATATTTGGGAGCCCTTTCGGGCCCATGGTGAAAAAGGAAATATCCTCAAATAATAAGTAGAGAGAAACTTTCTGAGACATTGTTTACTGATGTGTGACTTCATCTGGCAGAGTTCCACTCTTCCCTTCTTGGAACAGTTTGCTAAGACTGTTGTCGTGGATCCTGCATAGTGTTATCTGGGATCTCATTGAGGGCTGCAGTGAAAAAGGAAATATCCTCACACACAAACTGGAAAGAAGCCTTCTGAGAAACTGCATTGCCATGTGTGAATGCAAATCACAGAGTTACAAGTTTCTCTTCAGTGATCAGTTTGCCAACTAAGTTTTCAGGAAATCTGCAATGGGATACTTCTTAGAGCAATGAAGCTTACGGTGACAAGGGAAATATCCTCACATGAAAATTAGCAAGAAGCTTTCACAGAAAATTCTTGATGCTGTGTAAATTCACCTCACAGAGTAACACTTATGTTTCATGGAGCAGGCCATTAACACTGTCTTTGAGGAACCTGAGAAGGGCTACTTTGGATCGCATTGAGGCCTATGCTGATAAAGTAAATATCATCAGTTAAAACGAGAAAGATGCTTTCTGAGAAACTTCTCTGTGATCTGTGAATTCATCTCACAGAGTTACACTTATGTTTCCTGGAATAGTCCACTAACACTGTCTTTTAGGTACCTGAGCAGGGCTACTTTCCATCGCATTGGGGCCTACGCTGATAAAGTAAATATCATCAGTTCAAAACGTGAAAGAAGCTTTCTGAGAAACTTCTTTGTGATCTGTGAATTCATCTCACAGAGTTACAACTTAGTCCTCATGAAGCAGTTTGCTAAGTGTCTTTTCCTGGAATCTGCAAAGTGATATTTGGGAGCCCATTGGGTCCCATTTTGAAAAAGGAAATATTCTCATAGAATAACTAGAGAGAAGCTTTCTGAGAGATTGCTTTCCGATGTGTGACTTCATCACTCAGAGTTCCACCCTTAACTTCTTGGAACAGTTTGCTAACACTGTTGTCGTGGATTCTGCAAAGTGATATTTGGGAGTACATTGAGGGCTATGTTGGAAAAGGAAATAACTTCTGATAAAAACTGGAAACAAGCCTTCTGTGAAAATGCATTTCGATGTATGAATATAACTCACAGAGTTACACGTTTCTCTTCAGTGATCAGTTTGTTAACACAGTTTTCTGGAAATCTGCAATGGGATACTTCTTAACGCAATGAAGCTTACAGTGACAAAGGAAATATCCTTAGATGAAAACTAGAAAGAAGCTTTCGTAGAAACTTCTTGGTGATGTGTGAATTCATCTCACAGGGTTACACTTATGTTTCCCGGAACAGACCGTTAACACTGTCTTTGAGTACCCTGAGAAGGGCTACTTTCCATCTCATTGAGGTCTGTGCTTAGAAAGGAAAAATCATCAGTTCAAAACGTGAAATAAACTTTCTGAGAAACTTCCTCGTGATCTGTGAATTCATCTCACATCCTTATAACTTAGTCCTCATGAAGCAGTTTGCTAACAGTCTTTTCGTGGAATCTCCAAAGTGCCATTTGGGATCCCTTTGGGGCCCATTGTGAAAAAGAAAATATCATCAGAGAATAACTAGAGAGAAGCTTGCTGAGAGATTGCTTTCTGCTGTGTGACTTCATCACACATAGTTCCACGGTTCCCTTCTTGGAACACGTTGGTAACACTGCTGTCGTGGATTCTGCCAAGTGATATCTGGGAGCTCATTGAGGGCTATGGTGAAAAAGGTAATCTCCTCAGACAGAAACTGGAAAGAAGTCTTCTGAGAAACTGCATTGTGATGTATGAATGTAACTCACAGAGTTACACGCTTCTCTTCAGTGAGGAGTTACCTAACACAGTTTTCTTGAAATCTGCAACGGGATACTTCTTAGCGCAATGAAGCTTACGGTGACAGAGGAAATATCCTCAGATGAGAACTAGAAAGAAGCTTTCTTAGAAACTTCTGGGTGATGTGTGAATTCATCTCACAGAGTTACACTTATGTTTCATGGAGGAGGACATTAACACTGTCTTTGAGGTAACTGAGAACGGCTACTTTCGATCGCATTGAGGCCTATGCTGATAAAGGAAATATCATCAGTTAAAAACGAGAAAGACTCTTTCTGAGAAACTTCTCTGTGATCTGTGAATTCATCTCACAGAGTTACAATGTAGTCCTCAGGAAGCAGTTCGCCTACACTCTTTTCGTGAAATCTACAAAGTGATATTTGGGAGCCCTTTGGGGCCCATGGTGAAAAAGGAAATATCCTCAGATAATAACTAGAGAGAAGCTTTCTGAGAGATTGCTTTCTGATGTGTGACTTCATCACGCAGAGTTCCACCCTTCCCTTCTTTTAACAGTTTGCTAACACTGTTGTCATGGATTCTGCAAAGTCATATCTAGGAGCTCATTGAGGGCTACGGTGAAAAAGGAAATATCCTCAGACAGAAACTGGAAAGAAGTCTTTTGAAAAACTTCATTGTGATGTGTGAATGCAACTCATAGAGTTACACGTTTCTCTTGAGTGAGGAGATACCTAACACATTTTTCTTCAAATCTGCGGTGGGATACTTCTAGCGTAATGAAGCTTACGGTGACAAAGGAAATATCCTCAGATGAAAACAAGAAAGAAGCTTTCTTAGAAACTTCTTGGTGATGTGTGAATACATCTCACAGAGTTGCAGTTATGTTTCATGGAGCAGGCCATTAACACTCTCTTTGAGGGCCCTGAGAAGGGCTACTTTGGATTGCATTGAGGCCTAGGCTGGTAAAGGAAATATCATCCGTTAAAAACGAGAAAGATGCTTTCTGAAAACTTCTCTGTGGTCTGTGAATTTATCTCACAGATCTACAACGTAGTCCTCATGAAGCAGTTTGCTAACCCTCTTTTCGTGGAATCTGCAAAGTGATATTTGGGAGCCCTTGGGGGCCCATGGTGAAAAAGGAAATGTCCTCAGATAATAACTAGAGAGAAACTTTCCGAGAGATTGCTTTCAGATGTGTGACTTCACGCAGAGTTCCACCCTTCCCTTCTTGGAACAGTTTGCTAAAACTGTTGTCATGGATTCTTCAAAGTGATATCTTGGAGTCCATTGAGGGCTATGGTAAAAAAGGAAATATCCTCAGACACACACTGGAAAGAAGCCGTCTGTGATACTGCTTTGTGATGTGTGAATGTAACTCTCAGAGTTACACGTTTCTCTTCAGTGAGGGGTTAGCTAACACAGTGTTCTTGAAATCTGCAATGGGATAGTTCCTAGCGAAATGAAGCTAATGGTGACAAAGGAAATATCGTCAAATGTAAACTAGAAAGAAGCTTTCTTAGGAACTTCTTGGTGATGTGTGAATTCATCTCACAGAGTTACACTTATGTTTCATGGAGCAGGCCACTAACACTGTGTTTGAGGAACCCGAGAAGGGCTACTTTGGATCGCATTGAGGCCAACGCTGATAAAGGAAATATCATCAGTTAAAACGGAGAAAGATGCTTTCTGAAAAACATCTCTGTGATCTGCGAATTCTTCTCACACAGTTCCAACGTAATCCTCAGGGAGCAGTTTGGTATCACTCTTTTCGTGGAATCTGCAAAGTGATATTTGGGAGCCCTTTGGGTCCCATGGTGAAAAAGGAAATATCCTCAGATAAGAATTAGAGATAAGCTTTCTGAGAGATTGCTTTCTGATGTGTGACTTATTCACGCAGTGTTCCACCCTTCCCTTCTTGGAAGAGTTTGCTATCTCTGTTGTCGTGGATTCTGCAGAGTGATATCTGAGAGCTCATTGAGGGCTACGTTGAAAAAGGAAATATCCTCAGACAGAAACTGGAATGAAGCCTTCTGAGAAACTGCATTGTGATGTGTGAATGCAACTCACAGTGTTCCACGTTTCTCTTCAGTGAGGAGTTATCTAACACAGTTTTCTTGAAATCTGCAATGGGATACATCTTAGCGCAATGAAGCTAACAGTGACAAAGAAAATGTACTCAGATGAAAACTAGAAAGAAGCTTTCTTAGAAACTTCTTGGTGATGTGTGAATTCATCTCACAGAGTTACACTTATGTTTCACAGAGCAGGCCACTAACACTGCCTTTAAGGAATCTGGGAAGGGCTCTTTTGATCGCATTGAGGCCTACGCTGACAAAGGAAATATCATCAGTTAAAACGAGAAAGATGCTTTCTGAGAAACTTCTTTGTGGTCTGTGAATTCATCTCACAGTGTCACAACTTTGTCCTCAGGAAGCAGTTTGCCAAAACACTTTTCATGGAATCTGCAAAGTGATATTTGGGAGCCCTTTGGGGCCCATTGTGAAAAAGGAAATCTGCTCAGATAATAACTAGAGAGAAGCTTTTGAGACATTGCTTTCTTATGTGTGACTTCATCACGCCGAGTTAAACCTTTCTCTCCTTGGAACAGCTTGCTAACACTGTTGTGGTGGATTCTGCAAAGTGATATCTGGGCACTTATGGAGGGCCGCGGTGAAAAAAGAAAAATCCGGAGACAGTAACTGGAAAGACTCCTTTTGAGAAACTGCATTGAGATGTGTGAATGCAACTCATAGAGTTACACGTTTCCCTTCAGTGAGGAGTCAGCTAACAGAGTTTTCTTGAAATATGCAATGGGATACTTCTTAGCACAATGAAGCTTACGGTGACAAAGGAAATATCCTCCAATGAAAACTAGAAATAAGCTTTCTTAGAAACTTCTTGGTGATGTGTGAATTCATCTCACAGAGTTACATTTATGTTTCATGGAGCAGGCCATTAACACTGTCTTTGAGGATCCTGAGAAGGGCTACTTTGGATCGCATTGAGGCCTATGCTGATAACGGAAATGTCATCAGTTAAAAACGAGAAAGATGCTTTCTGAGAAACTTTTCTGTGATCTGTGAATTCATCTCACAGAGTTTCAACTTAGTTCTCAGTAAGCAGTTTGCTAACACTTTTTTAGTGGAATCTGCAAAGTGATATTTGGGAGCCCTTTGGGGCCCATGGTGAAAAAGGAAATATCCTCAGATAAAGCTAGAGAAAAGCTTTCTGAGAGATTGCTTTCTGATGTGTGAATTCATCACACAGATTTCCACCCTTCCCTTCTTGGAACAGTTTGGTAACACTGTTGCAGTGGATTCTGCAAAGTGATATCTGGGAGCTCATTGAGAGCCACTGTGGAAAAGGAAATATCCTCAGACAGATACTGGAAAGAAGCTTTCTGATAAACTGCATTGTGATGTCTGAATGTGACTCACAGAGTTACACGTTTCTCTTAAGTGAGGAGTTAGCTAACACAGTTTTCTTGAAATCTGCAAAGGGATACTTCTTCACGCAATGAAGCTAACGGTGACAAAGGAAATGTACTCAGATGAAAACTAGAAAGAAGCTTTCATAGAAACTTCTTGGTGATGTGTGAATTCATCTCACAGAGTTACACTTATGTTTCATGGAGCAGGCCACTAACACTACCTTTGAGGAATCTGTAAAGGGCTCTTTGGATCGCATTCAGGCCTACGCTGACAACGGAAATATAATCAGTTAAAAATGAGAAAGATGCTTTCTGAGAAACTTCTCTGTGATCTGTGAATTCATCTCACCGAGTTACAATGTAGTCCTAGGGAAGCAGTTTGTTAACGCCCTTTTCATGGAATCTGCAAAGTAATATTTGGAGCCCTTTGCTTTCCATGGTGAAAAAGGAAATATCCTCAGATAATAACTAGAGAGAAGCTTTCTGAGAGATTACTTTCTGATGTGTGACTTCATCACGCAGAGTTTCCCCCTTCCCTTTTTGGAACACTTTGCTCACACTGTTGTCGTGGATTCTGCAAATTGATATCTGGGAGCTGATTGAGGGCTATGGTGAAAAAGGAAATATCCTCAGACACAAACCGGAAAGAAGCCTTCTGAGAAACTGCATTGTGATGTGTGAATGCAACTCACAGAGTTACACGTTTCTCCTCAGTGAGGTGTTAGCTAACACGGTTTTCTCGAAATCTGCAAAGGGATACTTCTTAGCGCAATGAAGCTTATGGTGACAAAGGAAATATCCTCCGATGAAAAATAGAAAGAAGCTTTCATAGAAACGTCTTGGTGATGTGTGAATTCATCTCAAACAGTTACACTTTTGTTTCATGGAGCAGGCCATTAACTCTCTCTTTGAGGAAACTGAGAAGGGCTACTTTGGATCGCATTGAGGTCTACACTGATAAAGGAAATATCATCAGTTCAAAACGTGAAAGAAGCTTTCTGAGAAACTTCTTTTTGATCTCTGAATTCATCTCACAGAGTTACAACCTATTCCTCAGGAAGCAGTTTGCTCACACTCTTTTCGTGGAATCTGCAAGATGATATTTGGGAGCCCTTTGGGGCCCATGGTGAAAAAGGAAATATCCTCAGATAATAACTAGAGAGAAGCTTTCTGAGAGATTGCTTTCAGATGTGTAAATTCATCACACAGAGTTCCACCCTTCCCTTCTTGGAACAGTTTGCTAACACTGTTGTCATGCGTTCTGCAAAGTGATATTTGGGAGCTCATTGATGGCTGTGGTGAAAAAGGAAATATCTTCAGAAAAAAAACTGGAAGGAAGCCTTCTGGGAAAATTCACTTCGATGTATGAATGCAACTCACAGATTTACACGTTTCTCTTCAGTGATCAGTTTGCCAACACAGTTTTCTGTAAATTTGCCATGGGATACTTCTTAGCGCAATGAAGCTTACGGTGACAAAGGAAATATCCTCAGATGAAAAGTAGAAAGAAGCTTTCTTAGAAACTTCTTGGTGATGTGTGAATTCATCTCACAGAGTTACACTTATGTTTCGTGGAGCAGTCCATTAACACTGTCTTTGAGGAACCTGAGAAGGGCTACTTTGGATCGCATTGAGGCCTACGCTGATAAAGGAAATATCGTCAGTTCAAAACGTGAAAGAAGCGTTCTGAGAAACTTCTTTGTCATCTGCAAATTCATCTCACAGAGTTACAACATTTTCCTCAGGTAGCAGTTTGCTCACACTCTTTTCGTGGAATCTGCAAGGTGATATTTGGGAGCCCATTAGGGCCCACGGTGAAAAAGGAAATATCCTCAGAGAATAACTACAGAGAAGCTTTCTGAGAGATTGCTTTGTGATGTGTGACTTCATCACACAGGGTTCCACCCTTCCCTTCTTGGAACAGATTGCTAACACTGTTGTCGTGGATTCTGCAAAGTGATATTTGGGAGCTCATTGAGGGCTAAGGTGAAAAAGGAAATAATTTCAGATAAAAACTGGAAAGAAGCCTTCTGGGAAAATGCACTTCGATGTATGAAAGCAACTCATAGAGTTACACGTTTCTCTTCAGTGATCCGTTTGCTAACACAGTTTTCTTGAAATCTGCAATGGGATACTTCTTAGCACAATGAAGCTTGCTGTGACAAAGGACATATACTCAGACGAAAACTAGAAAGAAGCTTTCTTAGAATCTTCTTGGTGATGTGTGAATTCATCTCACAGAGTTACACTTATGTTTCCTGGAAGAGTCCATTATCACTGTCTTTGAGGAACTTGAGAAGGGCTTCTTTCCATCGCATTGGGGCCTACGCTGATAAAGGAAATATCACCAGTTCAAAACGTGAAAGAAGCTTTCTGAGAAACTTCTTTGTGGTCTCTGAATTCTTCTCAGAGAGATACAACTTAGTTCTCATGAGGCAGTTTGCTCACACTCATTTTCCTGGAATCTGCAAGGTGATATTTGGGAGCCCTTTGGGGCCCATGGTGAAAAAGGAAATATCCTCATATAATAAGTAGAGAGAAGATTTCTGAGTGATTGCTTTCTTTTTTATTTTTTTTGGCTGAGCACAGGGGATTTTATTGATGGTACACGACAAGGTGGGGCTCCCTAGGCCCCTCGCCTCTTCAAGGGGTCTACATGGAAACTGTGAGGGAGATTCAGTGTGGCAGGGGACTGAGTGTGGCAGGGACTCCCCAGCATTGAGGGCCTCTCTCTTCCTCTTGTGCTCTCGCTGGGGCTGGTGGTCCAGGGGTCTTACTCCTTGGAGGCCATGTGGGCCATGAGGTCCACCACCCTGTTGCTGTAGCCAAATTCGTTGTCATACCAGGAAATGAGCTTGACAAAGTGGTCGTTGAGGGCAATGCCAGCCCCAGCGTCGAAGGTGGAAGAGTGGGTGTCGCTGTTGAAGTCGGAGGAGACCACCTGGTGCTCAGTGTAACCCAGGATGCCCTTGAGGGGGCCCTCCGACGCCTGCTTCACCACATTCTTGATGTCATCATATTTGGCAGGTTTTTCCAGACGGCCGGTCAGGTCCACCACTGACAAGTTGGCAGTGGGGACACGGAAGGCCATGCCAGTGAGCTTCCCGTTCAGCTCAGGGATGACCTTGCCCACAGCCTTGGCAGCGCCAGTAGAGGCAGGGATGATGTTCTGGAGAGCACCGTGGCCATCACACCACAGTTTCCCGGAGGGGCCATCCACAGTGTTCTGGGTGGCAGTGATGGCATGGACTGTGGTCATGAGTCCTTCCACGATACCAAAGTTGTCATGGATGACCTTGGCCAGGGGTGCTAAGCAGTTGGTGGTGCAGGAGGCGTTGCTGACGATCTTGAGGCTGTTGTCCTACTTCTCATGGTTCACACCCATGACGAACATGGGGGCGTCCGCAGAGGGGGCAGAGATGATGACTCTTTTGGCTCCCCCCTGCAAATGAGCCCCAGCCTTCCCGTGGTGGTGAAGACGCCAGTGGACTCCACGACGTACTCAGCGCCAGCATTGCCCCACTTGATTTTGGAGGGATCTCGCTCCTGGAAGATGGTGATGGGGCTTCCATTGATGACAACCTTCCCGTTCTCAGCCTTCACGGTGCCATGCAACTTGCCATGGGTGGAATCGTACTGGAACATGTAAACCATGTAGTTGAGGTCAATGAAGGGGTCATTGATGGCAACAATATCCACTTTACCAGAGTTAAAAGCAGCCCTGGTGACCAGGCGCCCAATACGACCAAATCCGTTGACTCCGACCTTCACCTTCCCCATGGTGTCTCAGGGATGCACTGGCAATGCAAAAGAAGATGCGGCTAACTCTCGAACAGGAGGAGCAGCTTGATTGCTTTCTGATGTGTGACTTCCTCACACAGAGTTCCACCCTTCCCTTCTTGGAACAGTTTGCTAACACTGTTGTCGTGGATTCTGCAAAGTGATATCTGGGAGCTCAATGTGGACTACACTGAAAAAGGAAATATCCTCAGACAGAAACTGGAAAGAAGCCTTCTGAGAAACTGCATTGTGATGTGTGAATGCAACTCACAGCGTTACACGTTTCTCTTCAGTGAGGAGTTAGCTAACACAGTATTCTTCAAATCTGCAATGGGATACTTCTTAGTGCACTGAAGCTTACGGTGACAAAGGAATTATCCTCAGACGAAAACTAGAAAGAAGCTTTCTTAGAAACTTCTTGGTGATGTGTGAATTCATCTCACAGAGTTACTCTTATGTTTCATGGGGCAGGCCAATAGCACTGTCTTTGAGGTACATGAGAAGGGCTCCTTTGGATCGCATTGAGGCCAAAGCTGATAAAGGAAATATCATCAGTTAAAAACGAGAAAATTGCTTTCTGAGAAACTTCTTTGTGATCTGTGAATTCATCTCACAGAGTCACAAAGTAGTCCTCATAAAGCAGTTTGATAACACTCTTTTCGTGGAATCTGCAACATGATATTTGTTAGCCCTTTGGGGCCCAGGGTGAAAAAGGAAATATCCTCAAATAATAACAGAAGAAGGGAGCTTCTGAAACATAGCTTTCTGATGTGTGACTTCATCACGCAGAGTTCCACCCTCCCTTCTTGGAACAGTTTGCTAACACTGTCTTTGTGTATCTGCAAAGTGATATCTTGGAGCTCTTACAGGGCTACGGTGAAAAAGGAAATATCCTCAGACAGATAGTGGAAAGACGGATTCTGAGAAACTGCATTGTGATGTGTGAATGCAACTCACAGAGTTACCCGTTTCTCTTCAGTGAGGAGTTAGCTAACACAGTTTTGTTGGTATCTGCAATGGGATTGTTCTTAGCGCAATGAAGCTTATGGTGACAAAGGAAATATCCTCAGATGAAAATTAGAAAGAAGGTTTCCTAAAAACTTCTTGGCAATGTGTGAATTCATCTCACAGAGTTACACTTATGTTTCATGGAGCAGGCCATTAACACTGTCTTTGAGTAACCTGAGAAGGGCTACTTTGGATCGCATTGAGGCCTACACTGACAAAGGAAATATCATCAGTTAAATACGAGGAAGATGCTTTCTGAGAAACTTCTCTGTGATCTGTGAATTGATCTCACAGAGTTACAACGTAGTCCTCAGGAAGCAGTTTGCTAACACTCTTTTCGTGGAATCTGCAAATTGATATTTGGGAACCCTTTGGGACCCATGGTGAAAAAGGAAATATCCTCAGATAATAATTAGAGAGATACTTTCTGAGAGATTGCTTTCTGATGTGTGACTTCATCACGCAGATTACCACCCTTCCCTTCTTGGAACAGTTTGCTAACACTGCTGTCGTGGATCCTGCAAAGTGATATCTTGGAGCTCACTGAGGGCTACGGGAAAAAAGGAAATATCCTCAGACAGAAACTGGAAAGAAGCCTTCTGAGAAACTGCATTGTCAAGCGTGAATGCAAATCACAGAGTTACACGTTTCTCTTCAATGAAGAATTAGCTAACACAGTTTTCTTGATATCTGCAATGGGATACTTCTTAGCGCAATGAAGCTTATGGTGACAAAGGAAATATCCTCAGATGAAAACTATAAAGAAGCTTTCTTCGAAATTTCTTGGTGATGTTTGAATTCATCTCACACAGTTACACTTATGTTTCATGGGCAGGCCATTAACACTGTCTTTGAGGAAACTGAGAAGGGCTATATTGGATCGCATTGAGGCCTACGCTGACAAAGGAAAATCATCATTTAAAAAGGAGAAAGTTGCTTTCTGAGAAACTTCTCTGTGATCTGTGAATTCATCTCATAGAGTTACAACGTAGTCCTCAGGAAGCAGTTTGCTAACACTCTCTTCGTGGAATCTGCAAAGTGATATTCGGGAGCCCTTTGGGACCTAAGGTGAAAAAGGAACTATCCTCAGATAAGAACTAGAGAGAAGCTTTCTGAAAGATGGCTTTATGATGTGTGACTTCATCACGCAGATTTCCACCCTTCCCTTCCTGGAACAGTTTGCTAACACTGTTGTCGTGAATTCTGAAAAGTGATATCTGTTAGCTCATTGAGGGCTACGTGGAAAAAGGAAATATCCTCACCCACCAACTGGAAAGAAGCGTTCTGAGAAACTGAATTGTGATGTGTGAATGCCACTCATAGAGTTACACGTTTCTCTTCAGTGAGGAGTTAGCTAACACAGTTTTCTTGAAATCTGCAATGGGATACTTCTTAGCGCAATGAAGCTTAAGGTGAGGAAGGAAATATCCTCAGATGAAAATTAGAAAGAAGCTTTCTTAGAAACTTCTTGGTGATGTGTGAATTCATCTCACAGAGTTACACTTATGTTTCATGGAGAATGCCATTAACAATGTCTTTGAGGAACCTGAGAAGAGTATTTTGGAACGCATTGAGGCCTACCTTGATAAAGGAAATATCATCAGTTAAAAACGAGAAAGATGCTTTCTGAGAAACTTCTTTGTGATCTGTGAATTCATCTCACAGAGTTTCAACTTAGCCCTCAGGAAGCAGTTTTCTATCACTCTTTTCATAGAATCTGCTAAGTGATATTTCGGAGCCCATTGGGTCTCATGGTGAAAAAGGAAATATCCTCAGATAATAACTAGAGAGAAGCTTTCTGAGACGTTGCTTTCTGATGTGTGACTTCATCACGCAGAGTTCCGCTCTTCCCTTCTTGGAACAGTTTGCTAACACTGTTGTCATGGACTCTGCAAAGTGATAATTGGGAGCTCAATGAAGGCCACGGTGAAAAAGGAAATATCCTCAGAGAGAAACTGGAAAGAAGCCTTCTGAGAAACTGCATTGTGATGTGTGAATGCAACTCACAGGGTTACACTTTTCCCTTCAGTGAGGAGTTAGCTAACACAGTTTTCTTGAAATCTGCAATGGGATACTTCTTAGCACAATGAAGCTTCCAGTGACAAAGGAACTCTCCTCAGATGAAAACTAGAAAGAAGCTTTCTTTGAAACTTCTTGGTGACGTGTGAATTCATATCACAGAGTTACACTTATGTTTCATGGAGCAGCCGTTTAACACTCTCTATGTGGAACCTGAGAAGGGCTACTTTGGATCGCTTTGAGGCCTATGCTGATAAAGGAAATATCATCAGTTAAAAATGAGAAAGATGCTTTCTGAGAAACTTCTCTGTGATCTGTGATTTCAACTCACAGAATAACAACGTATTCCTCAGGAAGCAGTTTGCTAACACTCTTTTCGTGGAATAAGCAAAGTGATATTTGGGATCCCTTTGGGGGCCATGGTGAAAAAGGAAATATCCTCAGAGAATATCTCGAGAGAAGCTTTCTGAGAGATTGCTTTCTGATGTGTGACTTCATCATGCAGAGTTCACCCTGCCCTTCTTGAAAGAGTTTCCTAACGCTGTTGTCGTGGATTCTCCAAAGTGATATCTGGGAGCTCATTGAGGGCTACAGTGAAAAAGGAAATATCCTCATATAGAAATTGGAAAGAAGCCTTCTGAGAAACTGCATTGTGATGTGTGAATGCAACTCACAGAGTTACACGTTTATCTTCACTGAGGAGTTAGCTACCACAGTTATCTTGAAATCTGCAATGGGATACTTCTTAGCGCAGTGAAGCTTATGGTGACAAAGGAAATATCCTCAGATGAAAACTAGAACGAAGCTTTCTTAGAAACTTCTTGGTGATGTGTGAATTCATATCACAGAGTTACACTTATGTTTCATGGAGCAGCCCATTAACACTCTCTGTGGAACCTGAGAAGGGCTACTTTGGATCGCATTGATGCTTACCTGATAAAGGAAATATCAGTAAAAAACGAGAAAGATGCTTTCTGAGAAATTTCTCTGTGATCTGTGAATTCAACTCACAGAGTTACAACGTAGTCCTCGGGAAGCAGTTTTCTAACACTCTTTTCATGGAATCTGCAAAGTGATATTTGGGAGTCCTTTGGGGCCCAAGGTGAAAAAGGAAATGTCCTCAGATAATAACTACAGAGAAGCTTTCTGAGCGATTGCTTTCTGATGTTTGACTTCATCACGCAGCATTCCACCCTTCCCTTCTTGGAACAGTTTGCTAACACTGTTGTCGTGGATTCTGCAAAGTGATATCTAGGAGCTCTTTGAGGGCTACGGTGAAAAAGGAAATATCCTCAGACACAAACTGGAAAGAATCCTTCTGAAAAACTGCATTGTGATGTGTGAATGCAACTCACAGAGTTACACGTTTCTCTTCAGTGAGGAGTTAGCAAACACAGTTTTCTTCAAATCTGCAATGGGATACTTCTTAGCGCAGTGAAGCTTACGGTGACAAAGGAAATATCCTCAGATGAAAACTATAAAGAAGCTTTCTTAGAAAATTCTTCGTGATGTGTGAATTCATCTCACAGAGTTACACTTATGTTTCATGGAGCAAGCCATTAACACTGTCTTTGAGGAACCTGAGAAGGGCTATTCTGGATCGCATTGAGGCCTATGGTTACAAAGGAAATTTCATGAGTTAAAAACGAGAGAAGATGCTTTCTGAGAAACTTCTCTGTGATCTGTGAATTCATCTCACAGAGTTACAACGTAGTCCTCAGGAAGCAGTTTGCTAACACTCTTTTTGTGGAATCTGCAAAGTGATATTTGGGAACCCTTTGGGGCTCATGGTGAAAAAGGAAATATACTCAGATAATAACTAGAGAGAAGCTTTCTGAGAGATTGCTTTCTGATGTGTGACTTCATCACGCAGAGTTCTACCCTTTCCTTCTTGGAACAGTTTGCTAACACTGTTGTCGTGGATCCTGCAAAGTGATATCTGGGAGCTCAGGGAGGCCTACGGTGAAAAAGGAAATATCCTCAGACAGAAACTTGAAAGAAGCCTTCTGAGAAACTGCATTGTGATGTGTGAATGCCACTCACAGAGTTACACGTTTCTCTTCAGTGAGGAGGTAACTAACACAGTTTTCTTGAAATCTGCATTGGGATACTTCTTAGCGCAATGAAGCTTACAGTGAAAAAGGAAATATCCTCAGATGAAAACTAGAAAGAAGCTGTCTTAGAAACTTCTTGGTGATGTGTGAATTCGTCTCACAGAGTTACACTTATATTTCATGGAACAGGCCATTAACACTGTCGTTGAGGAACCTGAGAAGGGCTACTTTGGATCACATTGAGGCCTACGCTGATAAAGGAAATATCATCAGTTAAAAAGGAGAAAGATGCTTTCTGGGAAACTTCTCTGTGATCTGTGAATTCATCTCACAGTGTTACAACGTAGTCTTCAGGAAGCAGTTTGCTAAAACTGCTTTCGTGGAATCTGCAAAGTGATATTTGGGAGCCCTTTGGCTCCATGGTGAAAAAGGCAATATACTCACTTCATAAATACAGAGAAGCTTTCTGAGAGATTGCTTTCTGATGTGTGACTTCATCACGCAGAGTTCCACCCTTCCCTTCTTGGAACAGTTTGGTAAGACTGTTGTCGTGGATACTGCAAAGTGATATCTGGGAGCTCATTGAGGGCTACGGTGAAAAAGGAAATATCATCAGACAGAAACTGGAAGGAAGCCTTCTGAGAAATTGCATTGTGATGTGTGAATGCAACTCACAGAGTTGCACGTTTCTCTTCAGTGAGGAGTTAGCTAACACAGTTTTCTTGAAATCTGCAATGGGATACTTCTTAGTGCAATGAAGCTTACGGTGAAAAAGGAAATATCCTCAGATGAAAACTAGAAAGAAGCTTTCTTAGAAACTTCTTGGTGATGTGTGAATTCATCTCACAGAGTTACACATATGTTTCATGGAGCAGGCCATTAACACTCTCTTTGAGGAACCTGAGAGGGGCTACTTGGATCGCATTCAGGCCTACACTGATAAAGGAAATATCATCAGTTAAAAACGAGAAAGATACTTTCTGAGAAACTTCTTTGTGATCTGTGAATTCATCTCATAGAATTACAACTTAGTCCTCAGGAAGCAGTTTGCTAACACTCTTGTCGTGAAGTCTGCAAAGTGATATTTGGCAGCCCATTGGGGCCCATGGTGAAAAAGGAAATATCCTCAGATAATAACTAGAGAGAAGTTTTCTGAGAGATTGCTTCCTGATGTGTGACTTCATCACGCAGAGTTCCACCCTTCCTTTCTTGGAACAGTTTGCTAACACTGTTGTCATCGATTCTGCACAGTGATATCTGAGAGCTCATTGAGGGCTACGGTGAAAAAGGAAATATCCCCTGACGGAAAGTGGAATGAAGCCTTCTGAGAAACTGCATTGTGATGTGTGAATGCATCTCACAGAGTTCCACGTTTCTCTTCAGTGAGGAGTTAGCTAACACAGTTTTCTTGAAATCTGCAATGGGATACTTCTTAGCGCAATGAAGCTTACGGTGACAAAGGAAATATCCTCAGATGAAAAGTAGAAAGAAGCTTTCTTTGAAACTTCTTGGTGATGTGTGAATTCATCTCACTGATTTACACTTATATTTCATGGAGGAGGCCCTTAACACTGTCTTTAAGGAACCTGAGAAGGCCTACTTTGGATCTCATTGAGGCCTACGCTGATAAAGTAAATATCGTCAGTTAAAAACGAGAAAGAAGCTTTCTGAGAAACTTGAGTGAAAGTCAAAAAGAAACGTTCGGAGAAACTCTTTTGTGATTCCTGAATTCGTCTCACAGAGTAACAATGTTATTTTCATTGTTCAATTTGTAAACACTGTTTTCTAGTAATCTTTAGTGGAATATTTCATAGTGCATGGAAACTTATGATGACAAAGGAAATATCCTCACATATAAAGGAGAAAGAATGTTTCTGAGAAATGACTTTTAGACTCATGAATTTATCTCACAGAGTTACACAATTATTTTCATGGAACAGTTTGTTAGCTTTGTGTTTGGGGAATCTGATAGCAGATATTTTAGATCGCACTGAAGCCTATGGAGAAAAAGGGAATATCATCAGATAAAAACTAGAAAGAAGGTTTCTGAGAAAGTTGTTTGTGATGTGTGAATTAATCTCCCACAGTTGCACCTTTCACTTCATGGGGCAGTTTGATAACACTGTTTACCTGGAAACTGCAAATGGATGTTTGGGAGCACATTGAGGCCTATGGTGAAATAAAAAATATCCTCAGATAAAAACTTGAAAGAAGCTTCCTGAAAAACTGCTTTTTGATGTGTGGGTTCATCTTACAGAGTTACACCATTCTATTCATTGTGCAGTTTGATAACAGTGTTTTCATGGAATCTGCAATATGATATTTTGGAGTGCATTGAAGCTGCTGGTGATGAAGGAAATATTGTTAGAAAAAAACCAAAAGGAAGCTTTCTGTGAAACTGCTTTGTGATGTGTGAATTCATCTCACAAACTTACACCATTCTTTTCATTGAGAAGTTCGTTAACACATTTTTTGTGGAATCTGCATTGGGATACTCAGTAGTGCATACAGGAATATGGAGAAAAAGGAAATATCCTCAGATAAAAACTAGTAAGCAAGCTACTGAGATAAATCTTTGTGATGTGTGAATTCATTTCTCAGAGTTACACCATTCTTTTCATGGAGCACTAGGGTAGCACTATTTTTGGGAAATCTGCACTAGGATATTTGGGAGCGCTTTGAAGCCTATGGTGACAAAGGAATTATCATCAGACTAAAACCAAAAAGAAGCTTTCTGAGAAACTACTTTGTGATGTTTGAATTCAGCTCATAAATTTACACCTTCTTTTCATGGAGCAGTTGGCTAACACTATTTTCGTGTAATATGCAAAGAAATATTCTTCAGCGCATTGAAGCCTATGGGGAAAAAGGAAATATCCGCTGACAAAAACTAGAAAGAAGCTTTCTGAGAAGCTGCTTTTCGATTTCTGAATTCATCTCACAGAGTTACACCATTCTTTTCATGAAACAGTTTGGTAGCACTATTTTTGGGGAATCTGAGAAGGGATATTTTGGATCACATTTATGCTTATGCTGACAAAGAAAATATAATCAGACAAAAACTAGAAAGAAGCTTTCTGAGAAACTTATTTGTGATGTGTATATTCATCTCACAGAGGAACAATTTATTTTATGTATCAATTTGTTAATTCTGTTTTCATGGAATCTACAAAGGGATATTTGGGATCTGGTTGAGAACTATGGTTAAAAAGGAAATATCCTCAAATAAAACCAGAAAGAAGGCTTCTGAGAAACTTCTTTGTGATGCTGTATTCATCTCACAGAGTAACATCTTTCTTTTCATAGAGGAGTTTGCTAACTCTCTTTTCTTGGAATCTGCAATTGGATATTTCAGAATGCATTAAAGTTTATGGCGAAAAAGGAAATATCCTCAGATTAAAAATGCAAAAAAATTTTCTGGGAAAGTTCCTTGTGATGTGTGAATTCTTTCCAAGAGTTACACCTTTCCTTTCATGGAGCAGTTTGCTAATACTGTTTCCATGGAATCTGTGAAGGGATATTTGGGAGCGCATTGAAGTCTATGGTGAAAAAGAAAATATCCTCAGATAAAAACTTGAAAGAAGCTTTGTGAGGAACAGCTCTGTGATGTATGAATTTATCTCACAGAGTTACACCATTCCTTTCATGGAGCAGTTTAGTAACACTGTTTTTGGGGAATCTGAGAAGGGATATTTGGATGGGATTGAAGAGGATGGTGATAAAGGGAAATATCCTCAGGTAAAAACTAGAAAGAAGCTTTCTGAGAAACTTCTTTGTGATGTGTGTACTCATCTCACACAGTAACAACCTTCTTTTCATGGAGCAGTTTGCTAACACTGTTTTCATGGAATCTGCAAAGTGATATTTGGGAGAGCGTTGAGGCCTATGGTGAAAACGGAAATATCCTCAGATAAAAACTAGAAAGAAGCTTTCAGAGAAACAGTTTTGTGATGTGTGAGTTCATCTCACAGAGTTACACAAGGCTTTTCATGGAGCATTTCGTATCACTGTTTTTGGGGAATCTGAGAGGGGATATTTTTAATTACATTGAAGCCTATGGTTACAAATGAAATATCCTCAGATAGAAACTAGAAAGAAGCTTTCTGAGAAATTTCTTTGTGATGTGTGAATTCACCTCACAGAATTACGTGATATTTTTCTTTCACCAGTTTGATAAAACTATTTTCGTGGAATCTGCAATAGGATATTTGGAAACACCTTGAAGCCTGTGGTGACAAAGGAAGTATCTTTATAGATAGAACAAAAAGAAGATTTCTGAGAAACTGCTTTGTGATGTATGAATTCATCTCACAGATATACACTTTTGTTTTCATGGAGCAGCTTGCTAACACTATGTTCATGGAATCTGCAGAGGGATATTCACGAGTGCTTTGAGGCCTATGGTGAACAAGAAAATATCCTCAGAGAAAAACTTGAAAGAAGCTTTCTGAGAAACTGCTTTGTTATGCGTTAATTCATCTCTGCAAGTTACACTTTTCTCTTCATGGATCAGTTTGGTAACACTATTTATGGGGAATCTGAGAAGGGGTATTTTGGATTGAATTGAAGCCTATGCTGACAAAGGAAATATATGGAGATATAAACTAAAAAGAAGCTTTCTGAGAAATTCCCTTGTGATATGTGAATTCATCTCAAAGGGTTACATGATTCCTTTCTTGGAGCAGTTTACTAACCCTGTTTTCATGGAATCTACATTAGGATATTTGGGCGTCGTTGAAACTTATGGTGACAAACGTAATTCCCTCAGAAAAGAAGCAAAAAGCAGTTTTCTGAGAAACTGCTTTGTGATGTATGAATGCATCTCACAGAATTACATGAGTCTTTTCATGGATCACTTTGGTAGCACTGTTTTTGGGGAATCTGAGAAGGGATACTTCGGATCACTTTGAAGAGTATGGTGAAAAATGAAATATCCTCATATAGAAATGAGAAAGAAGCTTTCTGAGAAAGTTGTTTGTGATGTGTGAATTCATCTCACAGAGTTACACCTTTCTTTTCATGGAGGAGTTTGCTAACACTGTTTTCGTGGAAGTTGTGAAGGGATATTTGGGAGTGCATTAGGTCTATGGTGAAAAAGGAAATATTCTCAGATAAAAACTAGAAAGAGGCTTTCTGAGAAACTGCTTTGTGATGTGTGAATTCATCTTACAGAGTTACCCTGTTCTTTCAATTGAGAAGTTTGCTAACACTGTTTTCATGGAAACTGCGAAGGAATATTTGGGAGCAATTGAAACTTATGGTGACAAAGGAATTATCCTCAGATAATAACTAGAAAGAAGCTTTCTGAGAAACTGCACTGTGATGTCTTAATTCAGTTCACAGAATTGCATGATTCTTTTCATGGTTCAGCTTGGTACCACTGTTTTTGGGGAATCTGAAGAGGGATATTATGGACCATATTGAAGCCTATGGTTTCAAAGGAAATAACCTCAGATAAAAACTAGAAATAAGCTTTCTGAGAAACTGCTTTGTGATGTGTGTATTCATCTTACAGAGACACATCGTCCTTTTCATTGAGCAGCTTGATAACACTGTTTTCATGGAATCTGCCATAGGATATTTTGGAGTATGTTGAAGCTTATAGTGACAAAGAAATTATCCTCAGATAAAAACCAAAAAGAACTTTTCTGTGAAACTGCTTTGGGATGTGTGAATTCATCTCACAGAGTTACACCTTTATTTTCTTTGAGAAATTTGTCAACACTTTTTTCGTGGAATCTGCAATGGGGTATTCCATGGCACATTGAGAATTACGGTCAAAAAGGATATAAACTCTGAGAGAAACTAGAAAAAAGCTTTCTAAGAAACTGCTTTGAGATGTGTGAATTCATCTCTCAGAGTTACACCTCAGTTTTTATGGAGTTGTTTGGTAGCACTATTTTTGGGGTTCTGAGACGGCATATTTTGAATTGCATTGAAATCTACAGTGAAAAGGAAATATCCTCAGATTAAAATTAGAAAGAAGCATTGTGTGAAACTCCCTAGTGATGTGTGGTTTCATCTCACAGAGTTAAACTGTTCTTTTCATTGACCAGTTTGCTAACACTGTTTTCTTGGAATCTGCTATGGGATATTTCAGACCGCATTGAAACATACAGTGACAATGGAAATATCCCCATGTGAAAACTAGAGAGAAGCTTTCTGATACACCACTTTGTGATGTGTTAATTCTTCTCACAGCATTGCACGATGCTTTTCATGGATCAGTTTGTTAGCATTGTTTTTGTGGAATCTGAGAGGATATTTTGGATCACTTTGAAACCAATGGTGTCAAAGAAAATATCCTCAGATAAAAATTAGAAAGAAGCTTTCTGGGAAAGTTCTTTGTGATGTGTGAATTTATCTCACAGAGTTAAACCTTTCTTATCATGTATCAGTTTGGTAACACTGTTTTCGTGGAATCTGCAATAGGATATTAGGGAGCTCATTGCAGCCTATGGTGACAAAGGAAATATCCTCAAAAAAAACCAAAAAGAAGATTTCTGAGAAAATGCTTTGTGATGTGTGAATTTGCCTCACAGAGTTACACTGTTCTTTTCATTCTGCAGTTTGTTAACACTGCTCTCGGAATCTGCAATGGGATATTTCAGAGAACATTGAAGGTTATTGTGACAAGGGAAATATCCTGAGACATAAAACAGAAGGAAACTTTCTGAGAAACAGCTTTCCGATTTCGGAATTCATCTCACTGACTTACATGATTCTTTTCGTGGAGCAGTTTGTTAGCAGTGTTTGCAAGGAATCTGAGAAGGGATATTTTGGATTGCATTGAAGCCTAAGGTGACAAAGGAAATATCCTCAGATAAAAAGTAGAAATAAATTTTCTGGGAAAGTTATTTGTGATGTGTGCATTGATTTCACATTTACACCTTTCTTGCTTTGGATCAGTTTGCTTACACTGTTTTCGTGGAATCCTAAAAGGGATATTTGGGAGGGCATTGAGGCCTACGGTGAAAAAGGCAATATCGTCAGATAAAAACTAGAAAGAAGCTTTCTTTCTGAGAAATGGCTTTCTGATGTGTTAATTCATTTCAACGAGTTGCACAGTACTTCTGTTTGAACAGTTTGGGAACATAGTTTTCATGGAATCTCCAAAAGGATATTTCGGAACTAATTGAAGCTTTTGGTGACAAAGGAAATATCCACATATAAACCTAGAAGAAGCTTTCTGAATAAACGTTTTCTGATATGTTAATTCATCTCACAGTGTTACACGATTCCTTTCTTGGAGCAGTTTGGTGGCACCGTTTTTGCGGAATCTGAGAAGGGATATTTTGGATAGCATTGAAGCCTATGGTAACAAAGTGAATATCCTCAGACAAAAACTAGAAAGAATCTTTCTGAGAAAGTTCTTTGTGATGTGTGAATTCACCTCACAGAGTCACACCATTCTTTTCATGGAGCCGCTTGCTAACACTGTTTTCGGGGAAACTGCAATGGGATATTTGGGAGTCCTTTGAGGCCTAAAATGAAATACTAAATATCCTCAGATAAAAATGGAAAGAAGCTTCATGTAAAACTGCTTTGTGGTGTGAGAATTCACCTCACAGAGTTACACCATTCTTTTCATTGATCTGTTTGATAACACTGTTGGCATGGAATCTTCAATAGGATATGTGGGAGCACATTGAAGCATATGGCAACAAAGAACATATCCTCAGATAAAAACCAAATACATCTTTCTGAGATGCTGGTTTTCGATTTGTGAGTTCATCTCACAGAGTTACACCTTACCTTTCATTGAGTGGTTTGGTAGCACTCTTTTTGGGGAATCTCAGAATGGATATCTTGGATCGCTTTGAAGACTATGGTGACAAAAGAAATATCCTGAGATAAAAACTAGAAAGAAGCTTTTTGAGAAACTTCTTTGTGATATGTCAATTCATCTCACAGAGTTACACCTTTCCTTCCATGAGGTAGTTTGCTAACACTGTTATCATGGAATCTGCAAAGGGATACTTGGGAGCGTGTAGAGGCCTATGTTGAAAAAGGAAATATCCTCAGATATAAAGCAGAAAGAAGTTTTCTGGGAAACTAGTTTGTGATGTGTGAATTCATCTCACAGAGTTACACTGTTCTATTCATTTAACAGTTTGCTAACACTGTTTTCTTGGAATCTGCAATGGGATATTTTAGAGCCCCTTGTAGTTTATACTGACAAAGGAAATATCGCCAGATAATAACTAGAAGGAAACTTTCTGAGAGACTGCTTTGTGATTTGTGAATTTCTCTCACAGAGTTTCATGACTCTTTCCCTGGAACAGTTTGATAGCACTGTTTTGGGGGATTCAGAGAAGGGATACTTTGGATCACACTGAAGTGTATGGTGACAAAATAAATATCCTCAGATAAAAAATAGAAAGAAACTTTCTGAGAAACATCTTGTGATGCGTGATTTAATCTCACAGAGTTAAACCTTTCTTTTCATGGAGTGGTTGACTCACACTGTTTTCATGGAATCTGCGAAGGTGTATTTGGGGGTGCATTGAGACCTAGAGTGAAAAAGGACATATCTTCAGATAGATACTAGAAAGAAACTTTCTGAGAAATTGCTTTGTGGTGTGAGAATTCATCTCACAGAGTTACACCACTCTTCTTATTGAGCAGTTTGCTAACACTATTTTCTTGGAATCTGCACTGGGATATTTCAGAGCACATTGAAGCTTACAGTGACAAAAATATATTCTCAGATAAAAACTGGAAAGAAACTTTCTGAGGAACTGCTTTTTGATTTGTGAATTTTTCTCACAGAGTTTCATGATTCTTTGCACGGGTCATTTTGGTAGCACTTTTTTTGGGGGTATCTGAGATAGGATACTTTGGATCGCATTGAAGTCTATGGTGACAAAGGAAATATTCTCAGATAAAAACTAGAAAGAAGCTTTCTGAGAAACTTCTTAGTGATGTGTGAATTCATCACTTAGAATTACACTCTTCTACTCATTGAGCAGTTTGCTAGCCCTGTTTTCATGGAGCCTGCAATGGGATATGTTGGAGTGCATTGAAGCTTTTGGTGACAAAGGAAATATCCTCAGACAAAAGGAAGAAAGAAGCTTTCTGAGAAACTGCTTTGTGATTTGTGAATTCTTCTCGCAGAGTTACACCTTACTTTTCATGGAGCAGTTTACTCACACTGTTTTCTTGGAATCTGCAAAGGGGTATTTGGAGCGCTTTGAGGTCTATGGTGAAAAAGGAAATATCCTCAGATAAAAACTAGAAACAAGGTTTCTGAGAAAGTTATTTGTGACGTTTGAAGTCATCTCACAGAATTACACCTTTCTTTCCATGGAGCAATTTGCTAACCCTATTTTTGTGATATCTGCAAAGCAATACTTGAGAGCGTATTTAGGCCTATGGTGAAAGAGGAAGTATCCTCAGATAAGAACCAGAAAGAAGCATTCTGAGAAACTGCTTTGTGATGTGTGAATACACCTCACACAGGTACACTGTTCTTTTCATTGAGCTGTTTGCTAACACTGTTTTAGTGGGATTTACCAAGTGATATATGGGAGTGCATTGAGGCCTTTGGTGAAAAAGAAAATATCCTCACATACAAACTATAGAGAAGCTTTATGAGAAACTGCTTTATGATGTGCGAGTTCATCTCACAGAATTACACTGTTATTTTCATTGAGCAGCTCCCTAAAACTGTTTTTTTGCCATCTGCAATGGGTTATTTCAGAGCGCATTGAAGGTTATGGTGACAAAAGAAATATCCTCTGACAAAAAGAAGAAAGAATCTCTCTGAGACACTGCTTTGTGTTTTGTCAATTCTTCTCACAGAGTTACACAATTCTTTTCATGGATCAGTTTGATAGCACTGTTGTTGTGGTATCTGGAATGGATATTTTGGATCACATTGAAGCCTAGGGTGACAAAGAAATATCCTCAGATAAAAACTAGAAAGAAGCTTTCTGAGAAACTCATTTGTGATGTGATAATTTGACTCACAGGGTTACAAAATTCTTTTCTTGGATTAGTTTTGTAGCACTGTTTTCTTTGGGAACATGAGAAGGTATATTTTGGGTCTCATCAAAGCCTATGGTGACAAAGAGAATATCCTCAGATAACAACTAGGAAGAAACATTCTGAGAAACTGCTTTGCGATGTGCAAATTCATCTCACAGAGTTTCATATTTGGGAGCGCATTCAGGCCTGAGGTGAAAAACTATGTATCATCAGATAAAAGCTAGAAAGAAGCTTTCTGATAACATGCTTTGTGATGTCTGAAGTTATTTCATAGAGCTGCACCGTTCTTTTAATTTACCAGTTTACTAACACTGTTTTCTTGGAATCTGCAATGGGATATTT
The DNA here is from genome assembly GCF_007565055.1 of Rhinopithecus roxellana. Lineage (NCBI taxonomy): Eukaryota > Metazoa > Chordata > Mammalia > Primates > Cercopithecidae > Rhinopithecus > Rhinopithecus roxellana. Next base: position 55,895,922 of record NC_044561.1, read on the forward strand.
TGGAGCGCATTTTAAGCTTATGGTGACAGAGGAAATACCCTCATATACAAACTACAAAGCAGCTTTCTTAAAAACTGCTTTGAGATTTGTGAATTCATGTCTCACAGAGGTGCACTGTTCTTTCCATTGAGCAGTTTGCTACAACTGTTTTCTTGGTATCTGCAATGGGATATTTCAAGTGCATTGAAGCTTATGGTGATGAAGGCAATTTTATTACATAAAAACTAGAAAGAAGCATTCTGAGAAACCACTTTGTGATGTGTGAATTCATCGCACAGAGTTACACTGTTCTTTTCATTGAGTAGTCTTAGCACTGTTTTCATGGAATCTGCTACGGGATATTTCAGAACAAATTCAAGTTTATTGGGAAAGAGGGAATATCCTCAGATAAACACTAGAAAGAAGCTTTCTGAGACACTGCTTTCTGATTTGTGAATCCATCTCATAGAGTTACACTAATCACTTGTCAGAGCTGCTTGGTAGCACTGTTTTTGGGGAATCTGAGAAGAAATATATTGGAGAAGCATTCTGAGAAATAGCTTTGTGTTATGGTAATTCATCTCACAGAGTTACATGAATCGTTTCATGGATCTGTTTTGTAGCACTGTTTTTGGGGTATGTGAGAAGGTGTATTTTGGTTCGCCTTGAAGCCTAGGGTGAAAAAGTAAATATCCTCAGATAAAAACTAGAAAGAAACCTTCTGACAAACTTTTTGTGATATGTAAATTCGTCTCACAGATTTACACTTGATGGAGCAGTGTGCTAACACTGTTTTCTTGTAATCTGCAAGGGGACATTTGGGAGCCCATTGAGAACTTTGGTGAAAAACTAAATAATCTCAGATAAAAAATGCAAAGAAGGTTTATGAGAAACTGCTTTGTGATGTGTGAATTCATCTATGGAGTAACACAATCCTTTTCTTGGAGCAGATTCATAGCACTATTTTTCGGGAATCTGAGAAGGGATATTTTAGGTTGCATTGAAGCCTATGGTAACAAAGAAAATATCCTCAGATAAAAACTAGAAAAAAACTTTCTGAGAAAGTTTTTTGTGAAGTGTGAACTCGTCTCACAGAGCTACAACTTTCTTTTCCTGGAGAAGTTTGCTAAAAATGTTTTCATGGAATCTGCAATGGGATATTTAGGAGCACATTGAGGACTAGAGTGAAAAAGGAAATATCTTCAGATAAAAACTATACAGAAGCTTTCTGAGAAACTGTATGTGCTGTGTGAATTCATATCACAGAGTTACACCATTCTTTTTACTTAGCAGTTTGATCGCACTGTTTCTGGGAATCTGACAAGGGATATTTTGAATGGCTTTGGAGCCTATAGTGAAAAAAGAAATGTCGTCCGATAAAAACTACAAAGAAGCTTTCTGAGAAGCTACTTTGTGATGTGTGAATTCATCTCACAGAGTTACACTGTTCTTTTCATTGAGCAGTTTGCGAACACTGTTTTCGTGGAATCTGCAACGCCCTATTTGGGAGTGCATTGAGGTCTATGGTAAAAAAGGAAGTATCCTCCAATAATAACTGGAAAGAAGTTTTCTGAGAAACTGCTTTGTGATGTGTGAATTCATCTCACAGAGTTACACTATTCTTTTCATTGAGCAGTTTGCTAACACTCTTTTCTTGGAATCTGCAATAGGATATCTTTAAGCGCATTGAAGCCAATGGTGACAAAGGAAATATCCTCAGATAAAAACGAAAAACAAGATATTTTAGAATCTGCTTTGTGATGTGTGAATTCATATCACAGAGTTACACTGTTCTTTTCATTGAGGAGTTTGCTAACGCTATTTTCTCGGAATATGCTATGGGATATATTGTAGCGCATTGAGGCTTTGGGTAACAAAGGAAATATCCTCATACAGAAACTAGAAAGAAGGTTTTGAAGAAACTCCTTTGTGATACGTGAATTCACCTCACACAGTTACATGATTCTTTACATGGAGCAGTATGGTAGCACTGTTTTTGGGGAATCTGAGAAGGGATATTTTGGATCACATTGAAGCCTATAGAAGCCTATAGTGACAATGGAAATGTCCTCATATAAAAACTAGAATGAAATTTTGTGAGAAACTGCTTTGTGATGTGTTATTTGTCTCACAGTGCTAAATGATTCCTTTCATGGATCAGTTTGGTAGCACTGTTTTGGCATAATCTGAGAAAGGATATTTTGTATTGAATTGAAGCCTATGATGACAATTAATTATCCTCAGAAAAAAGCTGGAGAGAAGCTTTCCGAGAACCTCTTATGATGTGTGAGTTCATCTCACATTTTTACACGTTTCCTTTCATGGAGCAGTTTGCTGACACTATTTTCCTTGAATCCACAAAGGGATATTTATGACCACATGGAGGCCTGTGGTGAAAAAGCATATATCCTCAGAAAAAAACTAGAAGGAAACTTTCTGAGAAACTGCTTTGTGAGTTTTGAATTCATCTCACATAGTTACAATACTCCTTTCCTTGAGCACTTTGCTAACACCTTTTTTGTGGAATTTGCAATGGGATATTCTGAAGCACATTGAGGAATGTGGTGAAAATGGAAATATCCTCAGATAAAAACCAGAAAGAAGCTTTCTGAGGAGCATCATTGTGATGTGTGAATTCATCTCACAGCGTTACACCATTCTTTTAATGGAGCAGTTTCGTAGCACTGTTTATTGGAATCTGAGAAGGGATAAATTTGATCACATTGAAGCCTATGGTGACAAAGGAAATATCCTTAGATAAAAAACAAAAAGAAGAGATTTGAGAAACTGCTTTGTGATTCCTGATTTCAACTCACAGATTTACACCTTTTTCCTAATGGATCAGTTTGCTAACATTTTTTTTCGTGCAATCTGCAATTGGATATTTGGGAGCTCTTTGAGGAATATAGTGAAAAAGGAAATATCCTCAGATAAAAACTAGAAAGAAGCTTTCTGAGAAACTGTTTTGTGATAGGTGAATTAATCTCACAGAATCACAAGATGCTTTTCTTGGAGCAGTTTGCTAACACTGTTTTTGTGGAATCTGCAATAGGATAGTTGTGAGTGCATTGAAGCCTATGGTGACAAAGGTAATAACTTCAGACAAAAACCAAAAAGAAGCTTTCTGAGATACTGGTTTGTGGTGTGTGAATTAATCTGACAGATTTACACCTTTCTTTTCATCTAGCGATATGCTAACACTACTTTCGTGGAATACACAAAGGTATATTTGCAAGCACATTGAGGCCTATGGTGAAAAAGGAAAACTCCTCAGATAAAAAAAATAGAAAGAGTTTTTCTGAGAAACTGCATTGCAATGTGTGAATTCATCTCACAGAGTTGCACTGTTCTTTTCATTGAGCAGTTTGCTAACACTGTTTTCTTGGAATCTGCAATGGAGTATTGTGGAGCACTTTGAAGTTTATTTTGACAAAGGAAATATCCTCATATAAAAACTTGAATGAAGGTCTCTGAGAAAGAGCTTTGTGATGTGCTAATTCATCTTACAGAGTTACACGATTCTTTTCATGGATCAGTTTGATAGCAATGTATATGGCAATTTTGAGAACGGACATTTTGGATTGCATTGAAGTCTATGGTGACAGAGGAAATGTCCTCAGATAAATCTAGAAAGAAGCTTTCTGAGAAACTTCCTTGTGATTCATGTATTCATCTCAGAGAGTAACACCTTCCTTTTCATGGAGCACTTTGCTATCACTTTTCATGGAATCTACAAAGGGATATTTGGGAGCGAGTTGAGGCCTCTCGTGAAAAAGAAAATATCCTCAGGTGAAAACTACATCAAAGCTTTCTGCGAAATGACTTTGTGATGTGTGAATTCAACTAGCAGAGTTACACCACTCTTTTCATGGAGCAGTTAGTAGCACTGTTTTTGTTGACTCTGAGTAGGTATACTTTGGATTGCTTTGAAGCATATGGTGTGAATGGAAATATCCTCAGATAAAAACTAGAAAAAAGCTTTCTGAGAAACTGCTGTGTGATGTGTGAATTCATCTCGGAGCGTTCCACCATTCTTTTCATGGAGCAGTTTGGTAGCACTGTTTTTGGGGAATCTGAGAAAGGATAGTTGGATCTCATTGAAGCCTATGGTGACAGAGTAAACATCCTCAGACAAAAACTAAAAAGAAGCTTTCTGAGAAACTGCTTTGTGAGGTATAAATTCATCTCCCAAATATACACCTTTCTTTTCATGGAGCAGTTTGCCAACACTGTTTTCATGGAATCTGAAAAGGGATATTTGTGAACGTATTCAGGCTTAAGGATAAAAATGAAATATCCTCAGATAAAAACTAGAAAGAAGCTTTCTGAGAAACTGCTTAGTGATATGTGAATTTATCTCACAGAGTTACACTGTTCTCTTCATATAGCAGTTTGCTAAGACTGTTTTCTTGGAATCCACAATGTGACATTTCAGAGTGCATTGAATCTGATGGTGACAAAGGATATATTCTTAGAGAAAACCTAGAAAGAAGGTTTCTGAGAAACTGCTTTCTGATTTGTGAATTCATCTCACAGAGTCACAGCTTTTTTTTCGTGGATCAGTTTGGTAGCACTGTTTTTGGGGAATCTGAGAAGGGATATTTTGTATCAAATTAACCCCTATGGTGACAGAGGAAATATCCTCAGATAAAAACTAGAAAGAAGCTTTCTGAGAACGTTCTTTGTGATTTGTGAGTTCATCTCACAGAGTTGCACCTTTCTTTTCATGTAGCGGTTTGCTAACACTGTTTTTTTGGAATCTGCAAAGGGATATTTGTGAGCGCTTTGAGGCCTATGCTGAAAGAGGAAATATCCTCACATAAACTAGAAAGAAGCTTTCTCAGAAACTGCTTTTGATGTGTAAATTCATCTCACAAAGTTACACTGTTCTTTTCACTGAATGGTTTGCTAACACTGTTTTCTTGGAATCTGCAAAGGGATATTTAGGAATGCATTGAAGCTTAGGGTGATAAAGGAAATATCCTCATACAAAACCTAGTTAGAAGCACTGTGAGGAACCACTTTGTGACGTGTTAATTCATCTCACAGAGTTACACGATCCTTTTCATGGATCAGTTTGGTAGCTCTGTTTTTGTGGAATCTGAGAAGGGATAATTTGAATCACATTGGATCCTTTGGTGACTTAGGACATATACTCAGATAAAAACTAGAAAGAATCTTTCTGAGAAAGTTCTTTGTGATGTGTGAGTCCATCTTCCTGAGTTACACCTTTCTTTTCATGGATGTTTGCTAAAGCTGCTTTCCTGCAATTTGCAAAGGAATATTTGGGAGCACCTTGACACCTAAGGTGAAAAAAGAAATATCATCTGATAAAAACTAGAAAGAATCTTTATGAGAAACTGATTTGTGATGGTTGAATTCATCTCAGAGAGTTACACCTTTCTTTTCATTGAGCAGTTTGGTAGCACTTTTTTGGGAGGAATCGGGAGCTGATAGAGGCTAATGGTGAAAAAGGAAATATCTTCAAATGGAAAATGGAGAGAAGGCTTTTGAGAAACTTTTGTGATGCGTGCATTCACCTCATAGAGATAAACCATATTTTTGATTGACGAGTTTAGCACCACCGCTTTTGTGGTGTCTGAGAAGAGATATTTGGGAATGCTTCTAGGTGGATGGTGGAAGAGTAAACATGCTGCAGAGATGAGAGTTAGAAAGGAGTCTTTTGAGAAATTTCTTTGCAATGGGTGAATTCATCTCCCAGAGGTAAACCATGCTTTTCATTGAGTAGTTTGTTAACCCTGTTTTTGTGGAATCTACAAAGGGATATACGAAGCACAGTGAAGCTGATGGTGAAAAAGGAAATACCCTCAGATAAAAACTAGAAAGAAGCTTTCGGAGAGACTGTTTAGTGATGAGTGAATTCATCTCACAGTGTTAAATCTTTCTTTTCATTGAGCAGTTGGTTAACACTGCTTTTGTGGAATCTGTAATGGGATATTTGGGAGCACATAGAGTCCTGAGGTGAAAGAAGAAAATTCTCCAGGCAAAAACTGGAGGGAATCTTTCAGAGAAAGTCTTTTGTGGTTTGTGCATTCATCTCATAAAGCTAAATGTTTCTGTTGAGTGAGCACTTTGACATCACTCTTTTTGTGGTGTCTGAGAAGGGATATTTGGGAGCACATTGAAACCTATGATTTAAAAGGAAATATTCGTATATAAAAACTAGAAAGAAGCTTTCTGAAAAGCTCCTTTTTGACATGTGAATTCACCTCACTGAGTTACACTGTTCTTTTCATTAAGCAGTTTGCTAACACTGTTTTCTTGGAATCTGCAATGGGATATTTCAGAGCGCTTTAATGCTTATGATGAGAAAATAAATAATATCATATAAAAACTAGAAAGAAGCTTTCCAAGACCACTTTGTGATGTGCTAATTCATCCCACAGAGTTAAGTGACTCTTTTAATGGAGCAGTTTACCAGCAGTGTTTCTGGGGTGTCTGAGAAGGAATATCTTGGATCTCATTGAATCCTATGGTGACAAAGGAAATATCCTCATATAAAAACTGGAAAGAAATTCTCTGAGAAACTGCTTTGTGATGTGTTAGTTCACCTCACAAGAGTTATACCACGTTCTTTTCTTGGAGCACTTTGCCATCACTATTTTCATGGAATCTGCAAAGGGATATTTGGGAGCACAAGGAGGCCTATAGTGAAAAAGAAAATATCCTCAGATAAAAACTAGAAAAAAACATTCTGAGAAACTGCTTTGTGATGTTTTAATTCATCTCACAGATTTACACCATTCTTTTAATGTAGCAGTTTGGTAGCACTGTTTTTGAGGAAACTGGGAAGGGATATTTTGGATTGCATTGAAGCCTTTGGTTACAAAGGAATTATCCTCAGATAAAAACCAGAAAGAAGCTATCTGAGAAACTTCTTTATGATCAGCAAATTCATCTCACAAGTGTACACCTTCCTTTTCAAGGAGCAATTCGCTAACACTGTTTTCATGGAATATGCAATGGGATATTAGGGAGCACATTGAGGCCAATGGTGAAAAAAGAAATATCCTCAGATAAAAACTAGAAAGAAGCTTTCTGAGAAACTGCTTTGTGATGGGTGAATTCATCTCACAGAGCTACATGGTGCTTTTCTTTGAGCCGTTTGATAACACTGTCTTCGTGGAGTCTGCAGTAGGATATTTGAGAGTACACTGAAGCCTATGGTGACAAAAGAAATATCCTCAGAAAAAAATTTGAAAGAAGTTTTCTGAGAATCTGCTGTTTGATTTGTGAATTCATCTCACAGGATTACACTGTTCTGTTCATTGTTCAGTTTGCTCACACTGTTTTCTTGGAAGCTGCAATGAGATATTTTGGAGGGCATAGAAGTTTATGGTGACAAAGCAAATATCCTGAGACAAAAACTAGAAGGAAGCTTTATAAGACACTTGTTTCTGATGTGTGAATTCACCTCACAGAGATACAACTTTCTTTTCATGGAGCAGTTTCCCAGCACTGTTTTTGGGGAGTTTGAGCAGGGGTATTTTGAATCACATTAAAGCATAGGGTGACAAAGTAAATATCCTCAGATGAAAACTAGAAAAAGCTTTCTAAGAAACAGCTGTGTTATGTATGAATACATCTCAAAGAGTTACACCATTATTTTCATCAAGCAGTTTGGTAACAGTGTTTTCTGGAAATCTGCAATGGGATATTTTGGAGCACCTTGAAACTATGGTGACAAAGGAAATATCTTCATGTAAAAACTAGTAAGAAGCTTTCTGAGAAACTGCTATGTAATGTGTTAATTCATCTCACTGAGTTACACGACTGCTTTGATGGATGAGTTTTTTAGCACTGTTTTTGGGTAACCTGAGAAGGGATATATTGGATCACATTGAAGAATATGTTGACTAACGAAATATCCGCAGATAAAAATTGGAAGGAAGCATTCTGAGAAAGTTCTTTGTGATGTGTGAATTCACCTCACAGACTTACACCTTTCTTTCATGGAGCAGTTTGTTAACACTGTTTTTGTAGAATCTGCAAAGGGATACTTGGGAGTGCATTGAGGTCTATGGTGAAAAAGGAAATATCCTCAGATAAAAACTAGAAAGAAGCTATTTGAGAAAGTGCTTTGTGATGTGTGAATTCATCCCAGAGAATTACACTGTTCTCTTCATAGAGCAGCTTGCTAACACTGTTTTCTTGTAATCTGCATTGGGATATTTCAGAGCGCATAGAAGTTTATGGTGACAAAGGAAATATCCTCCTACAAAAACTAGCAACATGCTTTCTGAGAAACTGTTTCATGATTTGTTCATTCTTCTCACAGAATTACACGAAACTTTTCATGTAGCAGTTTGGTAGAACACTCTTTGGGAAATATGAGAAGGGACATTTTGGATCGGATTGAAGATGATGGTGCCAACGGAAATATCCTCAGATAAAAACTAGAAAGAAACTTTCTGAGGAACTTCTTTGTGATATGTGAATTCATCTCACAGAGTTTTACCCTTCTTTTCATGGAGCAGTTTGCTAACTCTGTTTTTATGGAATCTGCAATGGGATATTCCGGAGTGCATTGAGGTCTATAGTGAAAAAGGAATTATCCTCAGATAAATACCAGAAAGAAGCCATGTGAGAAACTGCTTTGTGATGGGTGAATTCTTCGCAAAGTGTTACACTTTTCTTTTCATTGAACCGCTAGATAGTGCTGTTTTTGAGGAATCTGCAAAGGGATATTTGGGAGCTCACAGAGGCCCACAGTGAAAAAGGAAATATCCTCAGATAAGAACTGGAGAGAAGGTTTTTTTTGAGAAACTGTTTTGTGATGTGTGTATTCATCCCATAGAGATAAACCATTTTGTTTATTGAGCAGTATGACCTCACTGTTTCTGTGGTATCTGAGAAGGGATCTTTGGGAGCGCATTGAGGCTGATGGTGGAAAAGTAAATATGCTCAGATAAAAACTGGAAAGGAGCTTTCTGAAAAATTTCTTTGTGATAGGTGAATTTATCTCCAAGAGGTAAACCATTCTTTTCATTCAGCAGTTTGGTAACACTGTTTTTTGGATTCTACAAAGCGATATTTGGAGCACAGAGAAGCCTTTGGTGAAAAAGGAAATACCCTCAGACAAAAACTAGAAAGAGGCTTTCTGAGAGATTGTTTTGTGATGGGTGAATTCATCTCACAGAGTTAAATCTTTCTTTACATTCAGCAGTTTGGTAACATTGACGTTTTGGAATATGGAAAGGGATAATCAAGAGCAGATAGATGTCAAAGTTGAAAAAGGAGATATCTTCAGGTTGAAAATGTAGAGAATGTTTCTGATTCCTTTGTGATGCGTGCATTCATTTCATAGAGGTGAAGCTTTCTGTTGGGAGAGCAGTTTGGCATCAGTGTTTTCGTGGTGTCTGAGAAGGGATATTTGGGAATGCATGGAAGCCGATGGAGGAAAAGGAAATATCCCGAGATAAAAAATAAAAAGAATCTTTCTGAGAAATTTCTTTGTGATGGGTGAATTCAACACACAGAGCTCCACCTTCGTTTTCTTTGAGCAGTTTGGCTGCACTGTTTTTATGGAATCTGCAAAGGGATATACGAGAGCTCCTAGAGGCCTGTGGTGAAAAAGGAAATAACGTAAGATAATAAATGGAGAGAAACTTTTCAAGAAACGGTTTGGTGATGTGTGTATTCATGTGAGAGATTTTAACCTTTTTGTTTATTTAGCAGTTCGGCATCACTGTTTATGTGGTTGCTGAGAAGAGTTTTTGGGCGCACATTGAAGCCAATGGTGAAAAAGGAAATATCCTCAGAAAAAAACTAGAAAGAAGCTTTCTAAGAAACTACTTTGGATGGGTGAATTCATCTCAAAGAGATACACAGGTGTTTTCATTGAGCAGTTTGATAATACTGTTTTCGTGGAATCTGCAATAGGATATTTGGGAGTGCATTGAAGCCTATGGTGACAAAGGAAATACCCTCAGAAACAAAAAAAATGAAGCTTTCTGAGAAACTGCTTTGTGATGTGTGAATTCATCTCATTCATTTACATTTTCTTTTCATGGAGCAGGTTGCTAACACTGTTTTCATGGAATCTGCAGAGGGATATTCACGAGAGCATTGAGGCTTATTGTGAAAAAGGAAATATCCTCAGACAAAAACTAGAAAGAAGATTTCTGAGAAACTGCTTTGTGATTTGTGATTCACCTTACAGAATTACGTGATTATTTTTATGGAGCAGTTTGGTAGCACTGTTTTGGGGGAATCTGAGAAGGCATATTTTGAATCGCATTGAAGCCTATGATGACAAAGGTAATAGCCTCAGTTTAAAACTTGAAAGAAGCTTTCTGAGAAACTGCTTTGTGATGTGTGAATTCATCTCACAGAGTTACACCTTTCCTTTCATGGAGCAGTTTGCTAACACTGTTTTTGTGAAATGTACATCAGTAGTATATTTTGGAGCACATTGAAACCTATGGCGACAAAGGAATTATCCTCAGATAAAAACTGAAGAGAAGCTTTGTGAGAAACTGCTTTGTGATGAGTGAAGTCATCTCATATCATTACACTGTTCTTTTCATTGAACAACTTGCTAACGCTGTGTTTTTGGAATCTGCAATGAGATATTTTGGAGCCCATTCAAGTTTAGGGTGACAAAAATTTCCTCAGATAAAAACTAGAAAGAAGCTTTCTGAGAAACAGCTTTGTGATTTGTGAACCAAGCTCACAGAGTTACATGATCCTTTTCATGAAGCATTTTGGCAGCACTGTTTTTGGGGAATCTGAGAAGGGATATTTTGGATCACATTGAAGAATATTTTCACAAAGGAAATATCCTCAGATAAAAACTAGAAAGAAGCTTTCAGAGAAAGTTTTTCGTGATGTGTGAATTCATCTCACAGAGTTACACCATTTTTTCCATGGAATAGTTTACTAACAAAGTTTATGTGGAATCTACAAAGGGACATTTAGGAGAGCATTGAGGCCAATGGTAAAAAAGAAATATCCTCAGATAAAAACTAGAAAGAAACTTTCTGAGAAAGTTCTTTTGATGTGTGAATTCATCTCACAGATTTACACCATCCTTTTCATGTGCTAACACTGTTTTCACAGAATCCGCAAAGGGATATTTGGTAGCTCAATGAAGCCTATGGTGACAAAGGAAATATCCTCAGATAAAAACCAAACAGAAGCTTTCTGAGAAAGTGTTTTGTGATGTGTGAATTCATCTCACAGAGTAACACTGTTCTCTTCATTGAGCAGTGTGCTAACAATGCTTTCTTGAAACCTGCAATGGGATATTTCAGAGCACATTGAAGAATATGGTGACAAAGGAAATATCCTCAGGGAATAACTAGGAAGAAGTTCTCTGAGACACTTCTTTGTGATTCGTGAATTCACCTCACAGAGTTACAGGATTCTATTCATGGATCAGTTTGGTAGCACTGTTTCTGGGGAATATGAGAAGGGATCACTTGAATCGCAGTGAATCCTATGTTGACAGAGGAAATATCCTCAGATGAAAACTAGAAATAATCCCTCTGAGAAACCTCTTTGTGATGTGTTAATTCATCTTTCAGAGTTACATCATTCTTTTTATTGATAAGTTTGTTAACACGTTTTTCATGGTATCCGCAATGGGATATTGAAGAGTTCATTGAGGAATATTTTCAAAAAGGAAAAATACTCAGACGAAAACTAGAAAGAATCTTCTTGAGAAACAGCTTTGTGATGTGTGAATTCATCTCACAGAGTTACACCATTCTTTTTATGAGGCAGTTTGGTAGCACTGTTGTTGGGGATCTGTGAGGGGATATTTTGGATCGCATTGAAGCCTATGTTGTCACATGTCTGAGGAAATAACCTCAGATAACAACTAGAAAGAAGCTTTCTGAGAAACTTCTTTGTGATTTGTGTATTCATCTAACAGAGACACCCTTCTGTTAATGTAGCAGTCTGCCAACACTCTTTTTTTAGAATCTGCAAAGGTATGTTTGTGAGTGCATGAGGCCTATGGTGAAAATGGAAATATCCTCAGTTAAAAACTAGAAAAAAATTTTCTGAGATACCACATTGTGATGTGTTAATTCATCTCACAGAGTTACATGATTCTTTTCATGGAACAGTTTGATAGTCCTGTTTTGGGGAATCTGAAAAGGGATATTTGGGATCACATTGAAGCCTATGGTGACAAAGGAAATATCCTCAGATGAAAACTAGAAGGAAGCTTTCTGAGAAAGCTCTTTGGGATGTGTGAATTCTTCTCACAGATTTACACTTTTCTTTTCATGGAGCAGTTTGCTAACTCTGTTTTCATTGAATCTGTGAAGGGATATTTGGAAGTGCATTGAGGCCTATAGTGAAAAATGAATTATCCTCAGATGAAAACGAGAAGGAATCTTTCTGAGAAACTGCTTTGTGACTTGTGAATTCATCTTACAGAGAAACACTGCTTTCTTCATTGAGTAGTTTATGACACTTTTTTCGTGCAATCTGCAATATTATATTAGGGAGTGCATTGAAGTCTACGGTTACAAAGGAAATATCCTCAGATAAAAACGAAAAAGAAGCTTTCTGTGAAACTGCTTTGTGATGTGTGAATTCATCCAACAGACTTAAACCGTTCTTTTCATTGAGTAGTTTGCTAACACTTTTTTCGTGGAATCTGCAAATTGATATTCAGGAATTCTTTGAGGAAGCTGGTGAAAAAGGGAATATCCTCAGATAAAAACTAGAGAGAAGCTTTCGAGGAAACAGCTTTGTGATATGTGAATTCACCTCACAGAGTACAGCATACTTTTAATGGAGCACTTTCTTAGCCTTGTTGTTGGGAAATCTGGTATGGCATATTTTGGATTGCTTTGAAGCCTATGGTGAAAATATTCTTAGATAAAAACTAGAGAGAGATTTTCTGAGAGACTGCTTTGGGATATGTGTATTCATCTCACAGAGTTTCACGATTCTTTTCTTGGAGCAGTTTGCTAACTCCGTTTTCGTGGAATCAGCAATAGGATACTTGGGATTGCATTGAGGCCTATGGTGACAAAGGAAATATCCTCAGACAGAAACCAAAAAGAACCTGTCTGAGAAAGTGATTTGTGATGTTAAATTCATCTCACAGATTTACACCTTTCTTTTGATGGAGCAGTTTGCTAATGTTATATTCATGAAATCTGCAAAGAGATATTCACGAGCGCATAGAGGACTATGGTGCACAAGGAAATACTTTCAGACAAACACTATAAAGAATCAATCTGAGAAACTGCTTTGTGATTTCTGAATTCATCTCACAGAGTTACACGATTCTTTTCATAGATCAGTTTAGTAACAGTGTTTTTGGGCAATCTGAGATAGGATATTTTGGATTGCATTGAAGCCTATGGTGATAAAGGAAATATCCTCAAATAAAATGACTTTTTACAATGTTCTTTTCATGGAACAGTTTGATAATGCTGTTTTCATTTAATCTGCAATAGGATGTTTGGGAGCACATTGAAGCCTATGGTGACAAAGGATATATCCTCAGATAAAAACCTAAAAGAAGTTTTCTGAGAAACTGCTTTGTGTTGTGTGAACTCATCTCACAGAGTTACATTGTTTTTTTCACTGAACAGTTTGCTAACACTGTTTTCTTGGAATTTGCAATGGGATATTTCGGAGTGCATTGAAGTGTATTGTGATAAATGAAATATCCTCAGACAAAAACCAAAAAGCAGCTTTCTGTGAAACCGCGTTGTGATGTGGGAATTTATCACACAGTGTTATACACTTCTTTCCATGACACAGTTTGGTAGAATTATTTTTGGGGAATCTCAGAAGGGATATTTTGGATTGCATTGAAGTCTATTGTGACAAAGGAAATATACTCAGATAAAAACTAAAAGAATCTTTCTGAGAAACTTTTTTGTGAGGTGTGTATTCATATCACAGAGTAATACCTTTCTTTTCTTGGAGCAGTTTGCTAACACTGTTTTGTAAAATATAAAAAGGGATATTTGGGATCGAGTAGAGGCCTATAGTGAAAAAGGAAATATCCTCAGATAAAAACTAGAAAGAAGCTTTCTGAGACACTGCTTTGTGACATGTGAATTCATCTCACAAATTTACACCTTTTCTTTCTTGGAACAGTTGGCTAACACTATTTTCGTGGAAATTGCAATGGAATATTCTTGAGCGCAATGAGGCCTATGGTGAAAAAGGAAATTTCTTCAGATAATAACTAGAAAGCAGTTTTCAAAGAAACTACTTTGTGATTTATGAATTCATCTCATAGAGTTACATGATCCTTTTCATGAAACAGTTTTGTAGCACTGTTTTTGAGGAATCTGAGAAGAGATATCTTGGATCGCATTGAAGCTTATGATCACAAAGAAAATATCCTCAGATAAAAACGAGAAAGAAGCTTTCTGAGAAAGTTCTTTGTGATGTGAGAATTCATCTCACAGAGTTACACCTTTTCTTTCATGGAGCAGATGCTAACGTTGTTTTCGTGGAACCTGCAATAGGATATTTGGGAACACATTAAAGCCTATGGTGACAAAGGAAATATCCTGAGACCAAAAAAAAGAAGCTTTCTCAGAAACTGCTTTGTGATGTGTGAATTCATCTCACAGAATTACACCTTTATTTTCATGGAGGAGTTTGGTAACAATATTTTTACGGAATCTGCATAGAGACATTCACGTGTACCATGAGGATATGGTGAAAATCTAAACATCCTCAGATAAAATCCAAAAAGCAACATTCTGTTAAACTGCTTTGTGATGTGTGAATTCACCTCACAGAGTTACACTTTCATTTTCATGGAGCACTTTGGTGGCACTGTTTTAGGGGAATATGAGAAGGGATATTTTGGAGTGCATCGACACCTATGGTGGCAAGGGAAATATCCCCCAGATAAAACGACTTTTTACACCTTTTTTTTTCATAGAGCATTTGGATAACGCTGTTTTCATTTAATCTGCCATAGACTGTTTGGGAGCACATTACAGCCTATGGTGACAAAGGATATATCCTCAGATAAAAACCAAAAAGATCTCTTCTGAGAAACTGCTTTGTGATGTGTGAATTCATCTCACAGAGTTACATTGTTCTTTTCACTGAGCAGTTTGTGAACACTGTTTTCTTGGAATTTGCAACGGGATATTTTGGAGTGCATTGACGTATATGATGATAAATGAAATATCATCAGACAAAAACCAAAAAGCATCTTTTTGTGAAACCACTTTGTGATATGGGAATTTATCACACAGAATTACACCCTTCTTTCCATGGTGCAGTTCGGTAGCACTGTGTTTGGGGAATCTCAGAAGGGATACTTTAAGGCGCATTGAAGCCTATGGTGACAAAGGAAATATCCTCAGATACAAACTACAAAGAAACTTTCTGAGAAACTTTTTTGTGAGGTGTGTATTCATCTCACAGAGTAACATCTTTCTTTTCTTGGAGGAATTTGCTAACACTGTTTTCGTAAAATATATGAAGGGATATTTGGGAGCGAGTAGAGGCCAATGGTGAAAAAGGAAATATCCTCATATAAAAACTAGAAAGAAGCTATCTGAGACACTGCTTTGTAACATATGAATTCGACTCACAGAGTAACACCACACTTTTCATGGAGCAGATTGGTAGCACTCTTTTTAGGGTATCTGAGAAGGGATATTTTTAATTGCATTGAGGAGTATGGTGACAAAGGAAATATCCTCAGATAAAAACTGGAAGGAAAATTTCTGAGAAAATCCTCTGTAATGTGTGAATTCATCTCACAGAGTTACAAATTTCTTTTCTTGGAGCAATTTTTAACACTGTTTTAGTGTAATCTGCAATGGGATATTTGGGAGTGCATTGAGGCCTATGGTGAAAAAGGAAGTATCATCAGATCAAAAGTAGAAAGAATCTTTCTGATAAAGTGCTTTGTGATATGTGAATTTATCTCACAGAGTTACACTGTTGTTTTTGTTGAGCAGTTTCCTAACACTCTTTTCTCGCATCTGCAATGGGATATCTTGGAGCACATTGAAGCTTATTTTGACAAAGGAAATATCCTCACAAAGAAACTAGAAAGAAGCTTTCTGAGAAACTGATTTTTGATGTTTTCATTAATCTCACAGAGTTACATGATTATTTTCATAAATGAGTTTGGTAGAAGTATTTTTGGGGAATCTGAGAAGGGATATTTTGGATTTAATTGAAGCCTATGATGGCAAAGGACATATCCACAGATAAAATCTAGAAAGAACGTTTCTGAGAAAGCTATTTGTGATGTGTGAATTCATCTCACAGAGTTACGCCTTTCTTTCCATGGGGCAGTTTCCTAACACTCTTATTGTGAAATCTGCACAGGGATATTTGGGAGCTCATTGAAGCCTATAGTGAAAAAGGAAATATCCTCAGATAAAAACTAGAAAGAAGGTTTTTGAGAAACAGCTTTGTGATGTGTGAATTCATCTCACAGATTTACACCTTTCTTTTCTTGGAACAGTTTGGTTACACTATTTTCGTGGTATATGCAATGGGATATTCGCGAGTGCAATGAGGCCTATAGTGAAAAAGGGAATATCCTCAGATAATAACTAGAAAGAAGTTTTCAAAGAAACTACTTTGTCATTTGTGAATTCATGTCACAGAGTTACACGATTCTTTTCATGAAGTAGTTTTTTTTATCACTGTTTCTGAGGAATCTGAGAAGGGATATTTTGGATCACATTGAAACCTATGGTTACAAAGGAAATATCCTCAGATAAAAATGAGAAAGAAGCATCCTGATGTGTGAATTCATCTCACAGTGTTACACCTTTTTTTTTCACGGAGCAGTTGCTAACACCATTTTTGTGGAATCTGCAATAGGATATTTGGGAGCACATTGAAGCCTATAGTGACAAAGAAAATATCCTGAGACAAAACCAAAAAGAAGCTTTCTGAGAAACTGCTTTGTGATGTGTGAATTCATCTCACAGATTTACACCTTTATTTTCATGGAGGAGTTTGGTAACACTATTTTTATGGAATCAGCATAGGGATATTTGCGTGTGCCTTGAGGAAGATGGTTAAAATCTAAACATATTCAAATAAAAACCATAAAGCAGCTTTTTGAGAAACTGCTTCATGATGTGTGAATTCATCTCACAGAGTTACATTGTTCTTTTCATTGAGCAGTTTGGTAGCACTGTTCTCTTGGAATCTTCAATGGGATATATTGGAGCACATTGAAGCTTATGGTTACAAAGGAAATATCCTCAGACAAAAACTAGAAAGAAGCTTTCTGTGAAACTACTTTGTGATGTGTTAATTCATGTCTTTCATTTACACTGTTCTTTTCATTGAGCATTTTGGTAAGACTGTTTTCTTGGAATGCAGAAAAAGATTTTTCAGCGAGCACTGAAGTTGATCAAGTTGATCATTACAGAAGAAATAACCTCATATGAAAACTAGAAAGAAGATTTCTGAGAAACTGCTTTGTGATGTGTTAATTCATCTCGCACAGTTACACATTTCTTTTCATGCAGCAGTTTGTTAACACTCATTTTGGGGAAGCAGAGAAGGGATACTTTGGATCATATCGAAGTCTATGGTGACCAAGGAAAAATCCTCAGATAAGAAGTAGGGAGAAACTTTCTGAGAAGCTTCTTGGTGATGTGTGAATTCATCACGCAGAGTTACTCCTTTCTTTTCATGGAGCGGCTTGCTAATGCTGTGATCATCTAACTGCAAAGGGATATTTCAGAAAGAATTGTGGACTACACTGAAAAAGGAAATATCCTCAGAAAAAACTAGAAGAAACTTTCTGAGAAACCTCTTTGTGTTGTGTGAATTCATCTCACAGTGTTACACGTTTCCTTTCATGGAGCACTTTGCTAACACTGCTTTTGTGGAATCCTTAAATTGATATTTAGGATCGTATTGGGGCCTATGGTGAAAAAGTATATAACCTCTCTTAAAAGCTGGCAAGAAGCTTTCTGAGAAACTGCTTTGTGATGTGTGAATTCATCTCAGAGAGTTACAATGTTGTTTTCATTGAGCAGTTTGCTAATACTGTTTTCTTGGAATCTGCAATCGGATATTGCAGAGCCCATTGAAGGTTATTTTGACAAAGGAAATATCCTTATTAAAAAAACTAAAAAGAAGCTCTCTGAGAAACTGCTTTGTGATGTGTGAATTCATCTCACAGAGTTACACCATTATTTTCATGGAGAAGTTTAATGGCACTGTTTTTGGGGAATGTGAGAAGGGATATTTTGGATCATGTTGAAGCCTATGGTGAAAAAGGAAATACCCTCAGATAAAAACTAGGAAGAGACTTTACGAGAAACTTCCTTGTGATGTGTGTATTCATCTCACAGAGTAGCATGATTCCTTTCTTAGAGTAGTTAATAAAACTGTTTTCATAGAATTTGCAATAGGATGTTTCAGAGCGCATTGAAGCCTATGGTGGCAAAGAAAATATCCTCAGACAAAAACAGGAAAGAAACTTTCTATGAAGTTGCTTTCTGACTTGTGAGTTTATCTCACAGATTTACACGATTCATTTCATGGGGAAGCTTGGTATCACTGTTTTTGGGGAATCTGAGAAGGGATATTTTGGATGACATTGAAGCCTATGGTGACAAAGGGAATATTCTAAGATAAAAACTAGATAGAACCTTTCTGAGAAACTGCTTTGTGATGTGTGAATTCATCTCACAGAGTTACATGATTCTTATCATGGATCCATTTGGTAGCACTCTTTTTGGGAAATCTTCAACACTATATTTGGGAGTGCATTGAAGCCTATGGTGACAAAGTAAATACCCTCAGACAAAAACCAAAAAAAAAAAAAAATTCTGAGAAACAGCTTTGTGATGTATGAATTTCTCTCAGAGATTTACACCTTTCTTTTCATGGAGCAGTTTGCTAACACTGTTTTCCTGGAATCTGCTAAGGTATTCGTGAGAGCATTAAGGCCTATTATTAAAATGGAAATATCCTCTGACAAAAACTCGAAAGAAGCTTTCTGAGAAACTACTATGTAATTTGATAATTCATCTCACAATGTTACAGGATTCATTTTGTGGAGCAGTTTGGCAGCACCGTTTTCTTGGAATCCACAATGGGATATTTCAGTGAGCTTTGAAGCTTATGGAGACAAAGGAAATATCATAACATAAAAACTAGAATGAAGTTTTCTGAGAAACTGCTTTGTGATGTGTTAATTCATCTCACAGAGTTATACTGTTCTTTCCATTGTGTAGTTTGCTAACACTATTTCCTTGGAATCTGGAATGGGATATTTCGGAGCACATTGAGGCTGCTGGTGACAAAGGAAATATCATCAGATGAAAACTATAAGAAAGAGTTATGAGAAACTGCTTAGTGGTTTTTAAATTCATGTCACAGACATACAGCTTTTTCTTCATGGAGCAGTTTGCTAA
Source organism: Rhinopithecus roxellana (assembly GCF_007565055.1). Classification (NCBI taxonomy): domain Eukaryota; kingdom Metazoa; phylum Chordata; class Mammalia; order Primates; family Cercopithecidae; genus Rhinopithecus; species Rhinopithecus roxellana. The sequence goes on from NC_044561.1 coordinate 55,915,277, forward strand.
CACTGTTTTTGTGGAATCTGCAAAGGGATATTTTGGAGGGCATTGAGGCCTAGGATGAGAAAGGAAATATCCTCTGATTAAAATAAGAAGGAAGCTTTCTGATAAAGTGCTTTGTGATTTGTGAATTTATCTCACAGAGTTACACCTTTCTTTTCATGGAGCAGTTTGCTAACACTCTTTTTATGAAATCTGCAAAGGGATATTTTGGAGTGCATTGAAATTTATGGTTACAAATGAAATATCCTCAGAAAAATAGTAGTAAGAATCTTTCTGAGAAAGTGCTTTGTGATGTGTGAATTCATCTCACAGAGTTACACTGTTCTTCTCATTGAGCAGTTTGCTAACACTGTTTTGTTGGAATCTGTAATGGGATATTTCAGAGCACCTTGGAGCTTATGGTGACAATGGAAATATCCTCAGAAAAATCAAGTAAGAAGCTTTCTGGAAATTGCTTTGTGATTTGTGAATTCATATCACAGAGTAACACTGATCTTTTCATTGAGCAGTTTTCTAGCACTGTTTTCTTGGAATCTGCAATGCAATATTTCAGAGCACATTGAACCTTATGGTGATAAAATAAATAACCTCAATAAAAACTAAAGGGAAGCTTTCTCAAAAACTGCTTCATGCTGTGCTATTTCGTATCACAGAGTTACAAGATACTTTCCCTGGATCAGTTTGGTAGCAAACTGTTTTGTGAATTTATCTCACAGAGTTACACGTTTATTTTCATGTACCAGTTTAGTAGCACTGTTTTTGGGGAATCTGATAAGGGATATTTTGATCACGTTAAAGCCTATGGTGACAAAGGAAAAACTCAGATAAAAACTGGAAAGAAGCTCTCTGATAAACTGCTTTGCAATATGTCGTTTCATCTCACAGATTTACACATTTTTTTTCATGGAGCAGTTTGCTAACACTGTTTTCGTGGAATCTGCAAAGGGATATTCCGGAGCACCTTGAGGCCTATAGTGAAACAGTAAATGTCTTTATATAAAAACTAGAAAGAAGCATTGTGAGAAACCGCTTTGTGATGTGTGAATTCATCTTACAGTGCTACAGTGTTCTTTTCATTCAGCAGTTCGATAGCACTGTTTTTGAGGAATCTGCAATACGATATTTCAGAGCACATTGAAGCCTACAGTGACAAAGGAAATATCCTCAGATAAAAACCAAAAAGAAGCTACATGCAAAACTTATTTGCATGTGTGAATTCATCTCACATTTTTACACCTTTCTTTTCATGGAGTAGTTTGCTAACACTATTTTTCTGGAATCTACAAAGGGATATTCATGAGAACATTGAGGCAAAAGGGGAAAAAGGAAATATCCTCAGACAAAACTAGAAAGAAGCTTTTGGAGAAACTGCTTTGTGATTTGTGAATTCATCTTTCAGAGTTACACGATTCTTTTCATGCAGAAGTTTGGTAGCATTGCGTTTGGGGACTCTGAAAAGGGATATTTGGATTGCATTGAAGGCTATGGTGATAAATGAAATATCCTCAGAAAAAGTCTTGAAAAAATGATTCAGAGAAACTTCTTCATGATGTGTGAACTCATCTCACAGATATACACCATTCTTTTCATTGAGAAGTTTGATAACACTTTTTTCATGGAATTTGTTATGGGATATTCCAGAGGGTAATGAAGGATATGATGAAAAAGACAATATCCTCAGGTAAAAACTAGAAAGAAGCTTTCTGAGAAGCAGCTTTGTGCTGTGTAAATTCATCTCACAGAGTTACACCATTTTCTTCATGGAGCAGTTTTGTAGCCCTGTTTGTGGGGAATCTGAGAAGGTATATTTTGGATCACATTGAAACCTATGGTTACCAAGGAATTACCCCCAGATAAAAGTTAGAAAGAAGTTTTCTGAGAAACTTCTTTGTGATATGTGAATTAATCTCAAGCAGTTACAGTATTCTTTTCCTGGAACAGTTTGCTAACACTGTTTTTGTGAAAAATGCAATAGGATATTTGGACATGCTTTGAAGCCTATGGTGACAATGGAATTATCCTCTGACAAAAACCAAAAAGAAGCTTTCTGAGAAACTGCTTTGTGAAGTGTGAATTCTTCTCACAGTTTTACACCTTTTTTTTCATGGAGCAGTTTGCTAACACTGTTTTGATGGAATCTCCAAAGGGATATTTGGGAGTGCTTTGAGGCCAATGGTGACAAAGGAAATATCCTCACATAAAAAATAGAAAGAATTTTTCTGAGAAACTGCTTTGTAATGTGTGAATTGACTCACAGAGTTACACTATTCTTTTCATAGAGCAGTTAGCTAACACTGATTTCTTGGAATCTGCAGTGGGATAGTTTGGAGCACATTGAACCTTATGGTAACAAAAGAAATATCCTCATATAAAGACCAGGAAGAAGCTTTCTCAGAAACCGCTTTGTGATATGTTAATTCCAGTCACAGAGTTACACTATAGTTTTCATGCTCAGTTTGGTAATACTGTTTTCATGGAATTGGCAATAGAATATTTGGCAGTGCATTGAAGCCTATGGTGACAAAGGAAGTGTCCTCAGATAAAAACTAGAAAGAAGCTTTCTGAGAAATTTCTCTGTGATGTATGAATTCATATCATAGAGTTACACCTTTTTTTCATGCAGGAGTTTGCTAACACTGCTTTCGTGGAATCTGCAAAGGGATATTTGGGAGCTCATTGAGTCCTATGGTGAAAAAGTAAATATCCTCAGATATTAAATAGATAGAAGCTTTTTGAGAAAGTACTTTGTGATATGTTAATTAATCTCACAGAGTTACAATGTTCTTTTCATTGAACAGTTTGCTAAAACTGTTTTCTTGGAATCTGCAATGGGAAATTTCAGAGTGCCTTGAGGCTCATGGTGACCAAGGAAATAACCTCAGAAGGAAACTAGAAAGAAGCTTTCTGAGAAACTAATTTGTGATTTGTAAATTCACCTCACTGCCTTACATGATTCATTTCATTGAGCAATTTGGTAGCACTGTATTTGGGGAATCTGAGAAGGGATATTTTGGATCACATTGAAGCCTATGGTGACAAAGGATACATCCTCAGATTAAAAACTAGATAGAAGCTTTCTGAGAAGGTTCTTTGTGATGTGTGAGTTCATCTCACAGAGTTTAACCTTTCCTTTCATGGAGCAGTTTGCTAACACTGTTTTCGTGGAATCTGCAAAGAGATATTTGGGAGCGCATGGAAGCTGATCGTGGAAACGAAAATATCCTGAGATAAAAACTAGAAAGAAACTTTCTCAGAAATTTATTGTAATGGGTGAATTCATCACACAGAGTTACACCATGGTTTTCTTTGAGCAGCTTCGTAGCACTGTTTTTATGGAATCTGCAGTGTTGTATTTGGGAGCGCCTAAAGACTTAGGGTTAAAAAGTAAATACCTTCAGGTAAAAACTGGAGAGAGGCTTTTTGAGAAACGGTTTTGTGGTGTGTGTATTCATCTCATAGAGCTTAACTATTTTCTTTGTTGTAGCAATTCAGCATCGCTCTTTTTATGGTACCAGAGAGGAATTATTTGGGAGAACATTGAAGCCTTTGGTGACAAAGGAAATATCCTCAAATAAAAACCAAGAAGAATCTTTCTGTGAAACTGCTTTGTGATGTGTGAATTCATCTCACTGAGTTTTACCATTCTTTTCATTGAGAGGTTTGGTAACAATTTTTAAGTTTAATCTGCAATGGGATATTCAGGAGTGCATTGAGGAATATGGTGAAAAAGGAGTATCCTCAGATAAAAACTAGAAAGGTTTCTGAAAACATCTTTGTGATTTTTGAATTCATCTCCCAGAGTCACATGAATTTTTTCATGGATCAGTTTGGTAGCACTGCTTTTGGGGAATCTGAGAAGGGATGTTTTGGCTCACATTGAAGCCTATGGTGACAAAGGAAATATCGTCAGCTTTAAACTTGAAAGAAGGTTTCTGAGAAACTTCTTTGTAATGTGTGAATTCATCTTACAGCGTTACACTGTTCTTTTAATTGATCAGTTTGCTAACACTGTTTTCGTGGAATCTGCAAAGGTATACATTGGAGCGTATTGAGACCTATAGAGAAAAGGAAAATATTCTCAGATAAAAAGTAGAAAGAATCTTTCTGAGAAACTGCCTTGTGATGTGTGAATTCATCTCACAGTATTATCCTATAGTTTTCATTGAGCCATTTGCTAACACTCTTTACTTGGAATCTGCAATGGGATATTTTGGAGTGCATCGAAGCCTGTGTTGACATAGGAAATATCTTAATATAAAAACTAGAAATAACCTTTCTGATAAACCACTTTGTGTTGCGTTAATTCATCTCTCATCTCAGAGTTACACGATGCTTTTCATGGATCAGTTTGGTAGCAGTGTTTTTGGGGAATTTGAGAAGGGATATTTTGAATCGCATTGAAGCCTATGGTGACAAAGGAAATATCCTCATATAAAAACTAGAAAGAGGTTTTCTGAGAAAGTTCTTTGTGATGTGTGAATTCATTTCAGAAAGTTACACCTTTCTTTTTTGGAGCAGTTTGTTAACACTGTTTTCTTATTATCTGCAATGGGATATTCTGGAGCACATTGAGGCCTATAGTGAAAAAGTAAATATCCTCATGTAAAAACTAGAAGGAAGCTATCTGAGAAACGACTTTGTGATGTGTGAATTCACCTTACAGAGTTACAACGTTCTTTTCATGGAGCCATTTGATAACACTGATTTGGTAGTATCTACAATAGGGTAATTAGGAGAGCTTTGAAGCCTGTGGTGACAGAGGAAATATGCTTAGACAAAAACGAAACAGAAGCATTCTGTGAAACTGCTTTGTGATGTGTGAATTCATCTCACAGAGCAACACCATTCTTTCCATTGAGAAGTTATCTAACACTTTTTTCGTTTAATCTGAAATTGGATATTCTGGAGTGCATTGAGGAATATGGTGAAAAAGTAAATATCCTCAGACAAAAACTAGAAAGAAGCTTTCTGAGAAAGTGCTTTGTGATGTGTGAATTCATCACACAGAGTTACACTGTTATTTGCAGCTACTTACACAGTTTTCTTGGAATCTGAAATCTGATATTTGTTACTGCTTTGAAGCTTATGGTGACAAAGTAAATATCCTCATATAAAAACTAGAAAGAAGCTTTCTGAGAAGCTGCTTTCTGATGTGTTAATTCATCTCACAAAGTTACACGATTGCTTTCATGGAGCAGTTTGGTAGCCCTGTTTTCAGTGCATCTGAGGTGGGATATTTTGGGTCACATTGAAACCTATGGTGACAAAGGAAATATCCTCAATAAAAAAACTAGAAAGAAGCTTTAGAGGAACTGCTTTGTAATTAGTGAATTCATCTCGCAGAGTAACGCCTCTCTTTTCATTGAGCAGTTTTGTAGCACTCTTTTGTGGGAATCTGCAAAGGGATTTTCTGGAGCTCATAGAGGCCTATGGTGAAAAAGGAAATATCTTCAGATAAAAACTAGAGAGAAGTTGTTTGAGAAACTTTTTTGTGAAGTGTGTTTTCACCTCATAGTGATAAACCATTTTGTTGATTGAGCAGCTTTTCATCACTTTTTTATCTGGTGTCTGGGAAGCAATATTTGGGAGCGCATTGAGGCTGATGGTTGAAAAGTAAATAGGCAAAGATAAAAACTAGAAAGGAGCTTTCTGACAAATTTCTTTGTAATGGGCGAATTCACCTCCCAGAGGTAACTGATTGTTTTTATTGAGCAGTTTTGTAACCCTGTTTTTGTGGTATGTACAAAGGAATATTCGGATCTCAGAGAAGCCTATGGTGAAAAAGGAAATACCCTCAGATAAAAACTAGAATGAAGCTTTCTGAGAAACTCTTTTGTGATGGGCAAATTCATCTCACAGAGGTAAAGCTTCCTTTTCATTGAGAAGTGTGTTAGCACTCTTTTTGTGGAATATGCAAGGGATATTCAGGAGCAGATAGAGGCCAATGTTGAAAAAGGAATTATTTACAGTTAAAAACTGGAGAGAAATTTTCTGATAACCCCTTTGTGATGTGTGCATTAATCTCATAGAGGTAAAGCTTTCTGTTGAGAGAGCAGTTTGGCATCACTGTTCTTGTGGTGTCTGAGAAGGGATAGTTGGGAGCGCATGGAAGTCGACAGTGGAAAAGGAAATATCCTGAGATAAAAACTAGAAAGAAGCTTTCTGAGAAATTTATTTGGGATGGGTGAATTCATCACACAGAATTATATAATATTTTTCTTTGAGCAGTTTGGTAGCACTGTTTTCATGGAATCTACAAAGGGATATTTGGGAGGTGCTAGAGGCCTATGGGGAAAAAGGAAATAATTTCAGATGAAAACTGGAGAGAAGTACTTCAAGTGGATGGGTGAATTCATCACACAGAATTACACGATATTTTTTTTGAGCAGTTTGGTAGCACTGTTTTCATGGAATCTACAAAAAGATATTTGGGAGCTGCTAGAGGCCTATGGTGAAAAAGGAAATAATTTCAGAGGAAACCTGGAGAGAAGTACTTTGAGAAACGGTTTTATGATGTGTGTATTCATCTCTTAAAGTTTAAAATTTTTGTTGATTGAGTAGTTCATCATCGCTGTTTTTGTGGTATCTGAGAGGAGTTAGTTAGGAGCACATTGACGTCTATGGTGAAAAAGGAAATATTCTCAGATTTAAACTAGAAAGAATGTTTCTGAGAAACTGCTTTGTGATGTATGAATTCATCTCGCAGAGTTTCTCTTCTTTGAGCAGATTGGTAACACTTTTCTGTGGAATCTGCAAAGGGATATTCAGGAGTGCATAGAGTCCAATGGCGAAAAAAGAAATATCTTCAGGTAAAAACTGGAGAGGTTTCTGAGAAACTCCTTTGTGAGGAGTGCATTCATCTCATAGAGCTAAATGTTTCTGTTGAGGGAGTACTTTGGCATCACTGTTTTTGTGGTGTCTGAGAAGGGATATTTGGGAGCTCATTGAAGCATATGGTGGAAAAGCAAATATCCTCAGATAAAAACTGGAAAGAAGCTTCCTGAGAAACTACTTTGTGATGGGCCAATTTATCTCACAGCATCACATCATTCTTTTCATGGAGCTGTCTGTTAGCACTGTTTTTGTGGAATCTGCAGAGGGATATTTGGGACCGCATAGAGACCTAAAGTAACAAAAGAAAATTCTTCAGGTAAAAACAGGAGAGAAGAGTTTGGAGAAACTCCTTTGTGATGTCTGCATTCATCTAATAGAGCTAAAGGTTTCTGTTGAGGGAGCACTTTGGCATTACTGTTTTTCTGGTGTCTTATAATGTATATTTTGGAGCCCATTGAAGCCTATGGTGGAAAAGGAAATATCCTCATATAAAAACTAGAAAGAAGCTTTCTGAGAAAAAGTTTGTGATGTGCTAATTCATCTCACAGAGTTACACGATTCTTTTCATAGATCAATTTGGTAGCACTGTTTTTTGGGACTCTGAGAAGGAATATTTTTTATCACATTGAAGCCTATGGTGACAATGGAACTATCCTGATTTCTACTTGAAAGAAGCTTTCTGATAAACGTCTTGTAATGTGTGGATTCATCTTACAGTTATACAGTTCGTTTCATGGAGCCGTCTGCTAACACTGTTTTCATGGAATCTTCAAAGGGATATTTGGGAGTGAATCTAGACCTCTAGTAAAAAAGGTAATATCCTCAGATAAAAACTAGAAAGAAGCCTTCTTAGAAACTGTTTTGTGACGTGTGAATTCATCTTACAGAATTACACTGTACTTTTCATTAAGCAGTTTGATAGCACTGTTTTCGTGGAATATGCAATAGGATATTTGGGAGCACGTTGAAGCCTATGTTGACAAAGGAAGTAGCCCCAGATAAAAGCCAAAAGGAAGAGTTCTGAGAAAGCTCTTTGTGATGTGTGAATTCACCTCACTGCCTTCCACCATTCTTTTCATTGAGAGGTTTGCTAACACTTTACTCGTGGAATCTGCAATGGGATATTCTGGAGCACATTGAGGAATGTGGTGAAAAAGAAATATCCTCAGAAAAAATCTAAAAAGAATCTTTCTGAGAAACAGCTTTATGATATGTGAATTCATCTCACAGAGTTACACCACTCTTTTCATGAAACATATAGGTAGCATTGTTTTTGGGGAATCTGATAAGGGATATTCTGGATCGCGTTGAAGTGTATGGTGAAAAAGGAAATATCCTCACATAAAAAGTGGAACGAAGCTTTCTGAGAAACTGTTTTGTGATATGTGAATACATCTCAAAGAGTTACATGATTCCTTTTTTGGAGCAGATTCTTAATATTGTTTTCATGGAATCTACAATAGGATATTTGGGAGTGATTGGAAACATATGGTGACAAACGAAATATCCTCAGACAAAAAGCAAAAAGAAGCTTTCTGAGAAACTGCTTTGTGATGTGTGAATTCATCTCACAGAGTTACATGATTTTTTTTTTTGGATCAGTTTGGTAGCACTGTTTTTGGGGAATTTGAGAAGGGATACTTCTGATCGCATTGAAGTGTATGGTGACAAATGAAATATCCTCATATATAAACTAGAAAGAAGCTTTCTGAGAAAGTGTTTTGTGAATTCATCTCACAGAGGTACACCTTTCTTTTCATGGAGCAGTTTGCTAACACTCTTTTCGTGGAATCGGCAAATGGATATTTGGGAGCAAATTGAGGTCTATGGTGAAAAAGGAAATATCCTCAGATAAAAAGTAGAAAGAAACTTTCTGAGAAACTGCTTCATGATGTGTGAATTCATCTTACAGAGTTACACTGTTCTTTTTATTGAGTTTACTAACACTGTTTTCTTGGAATCTGCAGTGTGATATTTTGGAGTGCATTGAAATTTATGGTGACAAAGGAATTATCCTCATATAAAAAGTAGAAGGAAGTTTTCTGGGAAACCACGTTGTGATGTGTTAGTTCAATTCACAGAGTTACGTGATTCTTTTCATAGTTCAGTTTGGTAGCACTGTTTTTGGGGAATCTGAGAAGGGATATTTTGGTTTGCATTGAAGCCTGTGGTGTCAAAGGAAATAACCTCAGATAAAAACTTGAAAGAATTTTCCGAGAAAGTTATTTGAGATGTTTTAATTCATCTCACAAATTTACACATTTCTTTTCATGGAGCAATTTGCTAACACCATTTTCGTGGAATCTGCAAAGGGATATTTGGAAGTGCATTGAGGCCTATGAAAACAAGGATATATCTTCAGATAAAAACTAGAAAGAAGCGTTCAGAGAAACTGCTTTGTGATATGTGAATTCACCTTACAGAGACACACCTTTGTTTTCATTGAGCAGCTTGATAACACTGTATTCATGGAATCTCAGTAGGATATTTTGGAGTACATGGAAGCCTATAGTGAGAAAGGAATTATACTCTAGTGAAAACCAAAAAGAAGCTTTCTGTGAAACTTCTTTGTGATGTGTGAATTCACCTCACAGAATTACACCTTTCTGTTCTTTGAGAAGTTTTCAACACTTTTTTCGTGGAAACTGCATAGGGGTATTCCACAGCGCATTGAGGATTATGGTGAAAAAGGATATAAACTCTGTGAAAAAATAGAAAGAAGCTTTCTGAGAAACAGCTTTGTGATGTGTGAATTCATCTCTCAGAGTTACACCACAATTATTATGGAGTTATTTGTTAACACTGTTTTGGGGGGTCTGAGAGGGCATGTTTTGAATTGCCGTGAAATCTACAGTGAAAAGGAAATATCCTCAGATTAAAATTTGAAAGAAGTGTTCTGTGAAGCTCCTTATTGGTGTGTGAATTCATATCACAGAGTTAAACTGTTCTATTAATTGAGCAGTTTGCTGACACTGTTTTCTTGCCATCTGTTATGTGACGTTTCAGACTACATGGAAGCCTATGGTGACATTGGAAATATCCTCATATAAAAACTAGAAAGAGGCTTTCTTATATACTGCTTTGTGATGTGTTAATTCATCTCAGAGCATTGCACGATGCTTATCGTGGATCAGTTTGTTAGCACTGCTTTTGTGGAATCTAAGAGAGGATATTTTGGATCACTTTGAAGCCCATGGTGCCAAAGAAAATATCCTCAGTTAAAAACTAGAAAGAAGTTTTCTGAGAACATTCTTTGTGATGTGTGAATTTATCTCACAGAGTTAAAACTTTATTTTCTTTTCTTTTTTTTTTAGGATTGCAAAAATTTATTAAAATTGGAGACACTGTTTTAATCTTCTTGTGCCATGAGACTCCAACAGGCTGTCTACAAAGACGATTGGGAGGCTGAGGATCACTTGAGCCCAGAAATCTGAGGCTGTAGTAAACCTCAAAGGGCCACTGCACTCCAGCGTGGGTGAGGCAAGACCCTTTCAAGCGGTAAGCTGCATGCTTGCTTGCTGTGGTCATTAAAAACCCTAGTTTAGGATAACAGGTCTGCCTGCATTTCTTCAAGCATGAAGTCTGAGTCCTGATATTTAGGGACAATACACGGTAAGACAACTTGCATACAATTAAGGGTAACCCAAAATCTCCAAATACTGTAGAATGACTATATTCCCTTTTTCAGGGCATCAACTAGAATGTTACAGCCATGGAGCAGTTTGATAACACAGATTTTGTGGAATCTGCAAAGGGATATTTGGAAGTGCATTGCAGCCTATGGTGATAAAGGAAATATCCTCATTAAAAAAACAAAAAGAAGATTTCTGCGAAACTGCTTTGTGATGTGTGAATTCATCTCACAGAGTTACACTGTTCTTTTCATTCAGCAGTTTGTTAACACTGCTGTCTTGGAATCTGCAATGGGATATTTTGAATAAAATTGAAGGTTGTTGTGACAAAGGAAATATCCTGAGATAAAAACCATAAAGAAGCTTTCTGAGAAACTGCTTTGTGCTTTGTGAATTTATCTCACAGACTTACATGATTCTTTTCATTGAGCAGTTTGCTAACAATCTTTTCGTGGAATCTGCAAAGGGATACTTGTGAGAGCATTGAGGCCTATGGTTATAAAGGAAATACCCTCAGTTAAAAACTAGAAAGAAACTTTCTTAGAAACTCCTTTGTGATATGTAAATTCATATCACAGAGTTACACTGTTCTTTTCATTGAGCAGTTTGCCCACACTGTTTTTTTGGAATCCTCAATTGTATATTTTGGAGTGCATTCATGCTTATGGTGACAAATTAAAAAATATCATATAAAAACTAGACAGAAGCTTTCGGAGAAACTACTTTGTTATGTGTAAATTGATCCCTCATAGTTACATGATCCTTTTCATGCATCAGTTTGCTAGCAGTGTTTTTGGGGAATCTGAGAAGGGATATTTTCGATTGCATTGAAGTCTACCGTGACAAAGGAAATATCCTCATATAAAAACTGGAAAGAAGTTTCCTGAGAAACCACTGTGTGATATGTTAATTCCACTCACAGAGGTACATGTTTCTTTTCGTGTAGCACTTTGCTATCACTGCACTGTTTTCGTGGAATCTGCAGAGAGATATTTTCAAGTGCATTGTGGTCTATGATGAAAAAGGAAATATCCTCAGATAAGAACTAGAAAGAAGCTTTTTGAGAAACTTCTTTGTGATGTGTGAATTCATCTCACAGAGTTACACCATTCTTTTCATGGAGCAGTTTGGTAGCAGTGTATTTGGGGATCTGAGTTGGGGTATTTTGAATTGCATTGAAGCCTACAGTGACAAATAAAATATCCTCAGTTAAAAATTAGTAAGAAGCTTTCTGAGAAACTTCTTTGTGATGTGTGAATTCACCTCACAATGTTACACCTTTCTATTCATCAATCAGTTTGTTTACAAATGTTTTGTGGAGTCTGTGAAGGGGTATTTGGGAGGGCATTGCGGCCTATGGTGAAAAAGGAAATATTCTCAGAAAAATCGAGAAGGAAGTCTTCTGAGAAACTGCTTTATGATGTGTTAATTCATCTCAGGGAATTACATTATTCTTTTCGTGGATCTGTTTGGTAGCACTATTTCTGGGTAATCTGAGAAGAGATATTTTGGATCACATTGAAGAATATGGTGACAAAGTAAATATCATCAGATGAAAACTAGAAGGAAACTTTCTGAGAAACTGTTTGTGTTGTGATAATTCATCTCACAGAATTACACTGTTCTTTTCATTGAGGAGTTTGCTAACAGTTTTCTTGGAATCTGCAATGGGATATTTCAGAGCACATTGAAACTTATGTTGACAAATGAAATATCCTCATATAAAAACTAGAAAGAAATACTCTGAGAAACTGCTTTGTGATGTTTCAATTCAGCCCACAGAGTTCACGATTCTTTCCATGGACAGTTTGGTAGCACTGCTTTTGTGGAATCGAGAATGGATATTTTGTATTGTATTGAAGTCTATGGGGACTAAGCAAATATACTCAGATAATACTATAAAGAAACCTTCTGAGGAATTTCTCCGTGATGTGTGAATTCATCTCACAGTGTTACACATTTCTTTTCATGGAGCGGTTTTGTGACACTGTTTTTGGGGAATCTGAGAAGGGATATTTGGAACTGCACTGAAGCTTATGGTGACAAAGGAAATATCGTCAGATAAAAACTAGAAAGAAGCTTTCTGAGGAACTGCTTTGTGATGTGTGAATTCATTCCACAAAGTTACATCATTCTTTTCATTGAGCAGTTTAATAAGACTGTTTTCATGGAATCTACCATAGGATATTTTGGATCACATTGAAGCCTATGGTGACATAGGAAATATCCTCAGATATAAACTAGAAGGAAGCTTTCTGAGAAAGTTCTTGGTGATGTGTGATTTCATCTCACAGAATTACACCATTTTTTTTTCTAGGAGTCGTTTGCTAGCACTGTTTTCTTGGAATCTGCAAAGGGATATTTGAGAGCACATTGATTCATATACTGTAAAAGGAAATATCTTCAGAAAATAAGTAGAAAGAATCTTCCTGAGAAATTACTCTTCGATTTGTGAATTCATCTCACAGAGTTGCACTGTTGTTTCCTTGAGCAGTCTGAAAACAGTGGTTTTGTGGAATCTGTAATAGGACACTTGGGAGTGCATTGAAGCCTATGTTGACAATGGAAATATCGTCACATAAAAACCAAAAGGAAGATTTCTGAGTATCTGGTCTGTGATGTGTAAATCCATGCCACAGAGTTACACCATTATTTTCATTGAGAATTTTTCTAACACTTTTTTCGTTTAATCTGCATGGATATTCAGGAATGCTTTGAGGAATATGGTGAAAAAGGAAATATCCTCAGATAAAAACAAGAAAGAAATTATCTGAGAAACATCTTTGTGGTTTGTAAATTCATCTCACAGAGATACACCATTCTTTTCATTTAACAGTTTCATAACACTGTTTTTGGGAAATATGAGTAGCGATATTTTGGGTTACATTGAAGCCTATGATGACAAAGGTAATATCCTCAGACAAAAACCAAAAAGAACATTTCTGAGAAACTGCTTTGTGATGTGTGAATTCATTTCATAGATTTACACCTTTCTTTTCTTGGAGTAGTTTGATAACATTATTTTAGTGGAATCTGCAAAGGGATATTCACGAGTGCATTGAGGCAAATGTTGAAATGTTGAAAGTATCCTCAGACAAATACTAGAAAGAAGCTTTCTGAGCAACTGCTTTGTGATTGGTGAATTCATCTCACAGTGTTACATGATTCATCTCATGGAGCAGCTTGGTAGCACTGTTTTTGAGGAATCTGAGAAGGGATATTTTGAATTGTAATGAAGCCTATAGTCACAAAGGAAATATACTCGAATAAAAACTAGAAAGAAACTTTCTGAGAAACTACTTTGTGATGCGTGAATTTATCTCACAGATTTACAACTTTCTTTTCATTTTGAACTTTGCTAACACTTCTTTTGTGGCATCTGCAATGGAATATTCTGGAGGACATTGAGGAATATGGTGAAAAGGAATATACAGTCAGATCAAAACTAGAAAGAAGGTTTCTGAGAAACAACTTTGTGATGTGTGAATTCATTTCACAGAGTTACACGAATCTTTCCACGGAGCAGTTTGGTTGCAATATTTTTAGTGAATCTGAGAAGGCATAATTTGGATCTCATTGAAACCTATATTGGTAAAGGATGTAGCCTAAGTTAATAACTAGAAAGAAGCTTTCTGAGAATGTTCTTTGTGATGTGTGAATTCATTTCACAGAGTTACACCTTTCTTTTCATGGAGCAGTTTGCTAACACTGCTTTCATTTTATTTGTAACGGAATATTCTGTAGTGCATTGAGACCTATAGTGAAAAACGGAATATCCTCAGATAAAAACTAGAAAGAAGCATTCTGGGAAACCTTTTTGTGAGGTCTGATTTCATCTTATAGAACTACAGCATTCTTTTCATTGAGCAGTTTGATAACACTCTTTTCCTGGAATATGCAAAAGGATATTTTGGAGCATATTGAAGACTATGGTGACAAAGGAAATATCCTCAGACAAAACCAAAAAGAAGCTTTCTCAGAAGCTGCTTTGTGATGTGTGAATTCATCTCACAGATTTACACCTATGTTTTCATGGAACATTTGCTAGCATTATTTTCCTGGAAAATTCAAAGGGATATTTATGTGCGCATTGATGCAAATGGTAAAAAAGGAAATAATCTGAGACAAAAACTAGAAAGAAGCTTTCTGAGAAACTGCTTTGTGATTTGTGAATTTGTCTTCCAGAGTTACCTGATTCTTTTCATGGAGCAGTTTGGTAGCACTCTTTTTGGGGAATCTGAGAAGGGATATTTTGGATTGCATTGAAGCCTATGGTGACAACGGAAATATCCTCTGATAAAAACTAGAAAAAATATTTCTGAGAAACTTCTTTTTATGTGTCAATTCGTCTCACAGTGTTACACCTGTATTTTCATTGAGAATTTTGCTAACACATTTTTCCTGGAATCTGCAATGGGATATTCTGGAGTGCATTGAGGAATATGGTGAAAAGGGAAATATCCTTACACAAAAACTAGAAACAAGCTTTCTGAGAAACAGCTATGTTTTGTGTGAATTTATCTCACAGAGTTACACTGTTCTTTGCATTGAGCAGTTTGCTTACACTGCTCACTTGGAATCTGTAATCTGATATTTTGGAGCTCATTGAAACTTATGTAGACAAAGGAAATATCCTCATATAATAGCTAGAAAGAAGCTTTCTGAGAGACTCCTTTTTGATTTGTGAATTCCTCTCACAGAATTACACTGGTATTTTCATTGAGAAGTTTGCTAACACTTTGTTCCTGGAATCTGTGATCAGATATTCAAGAGCGCATTGAGGAATATGGTGAAGAGGGAAATATCCTTAGATAAAAACTAGAAAGAAGCATTCTGAGAAACAGCTTTGTGATGTGTGAATTCATCTCCCAAAGTTACACTGTTTCTTGCATTGAGAAGTTTGCTTACACTGTTTTCTTGGAATCTGCAATTTGATATTGCAGAGCACATTGAAACTTATGGAGACAAAGGAAATATCCTCATATAAAAACTAGAAAGAAGGTTTCTGTGTCACTGCTCTCTGATGTGTGAATTCATCTAACAGAGTTACACTGTTCTTTTCATTGAGCAGTTTCCTAACACTATTTTCTTGGAATCTGCAAAGGGATATTTCGTAGTGCATTGAAGCTTATGGTGACAAAGGCAATATCCTCATATGAAAACTAGAAAGAAGCTTTCTGAGAAACCATTTTGTGATGTATTAATTCATCTCACAGAGTTACATGATTCCCTACAGGGATCAGTTTGCTAGCACTGTTTTTGGGGAATCTGAGGAAGGATATTTTGGATTGCATTGAAGCCAATGGTGACAAAGGAAACATCCTTAGATTAAAAACTAGAAAGAAGCTTTCTGAGGAAGTTCTTTGTGATGTGTGAATTCATCTCACATAGTTGCACCTTACTTTTCATGGAGCAGTTTGCTAAAACTGTTTTCGTGGAATCTACAAAGGGACATTTTGGAGCACAATGAGGCCTATAGTTAAAAAGGAAATATTCTCAGATAAAAACTAGAAAAAGGCTTTCTGAGAAACTTCTTTGTGATGTGTCAATTCATCTCACAGAGTTACACCTTTCTTTTTATGGAGCATTTTGCTAACACTGTTTTCCTGGAACCTACAAAATGGTATTTAGGAGTGCATTGAGGCCTATGGTGAAAAGAAAATATTCTCAGATAAAAACTAGAAAGAAGCTTTCTAAAAACTGCTTTATGCATATGAATTCATCTCACAGAGATACACTGTTCTTTTCATTGATCAGTTTGCTAACACTGTTTTCTTGGAATCTACAATGGGATATTTTAGAGCACATTGAAATTTCTGGTTACAATTGAAATATCCTCGTGTAAAAACTGGAAATAAGCTTTCTGAGAAACTGCTTTGTGATTTGTGAATTTATGTCACAGAGTTACATGATTCTATTCATGGAGCAGCTTGATAGCACTGTTTTGGGGGAATCTGAGAAGGGATATTTTGAATTGCATCGAAGCCTATGGTGACAAAGGAAATATCATCAGAAAGAAGCTAGAAAGATGCTTTCTGAGAAAGTTCTTTGTGCTGTGTGAATTCCTATCACAGAGTTATACCTTTCCTTTCTTGGAACAGTTAGGTAGCACTGTTTTTGGGGAATCTGTGAATGGATATATTTTATTGCATTGAAGAGTAGAGTGGCAAAGGAAATATCCTCAGATAAAAACTCGAAAGAAGCTTTCGAGAAACTCTTTGTGATGAGTGAATTTATTTCACAGGGTTCCAAGATTTTTTTCATGGAGGAGTTTACTAACACTGCTTTCGTGGAATTTGCAAATGAATATTTTGGAGTGCATTGAGGCCTATGGTGTAAAAGGAAATATCCTCAGATAAAAACTAGAAACAAGTTTTCTGAGAAAAATCTTTGTGATATGTGGGTTCATCTCACAGAGTCACTCCATTCTTTCCATGGAAAAGTTTGGTATCACTGTTTTTGGGGTGTCTGAGAAGGGATATTTTGGGTTATATTGAAGAAAGAAGCTTTCTGAGAAATGTCTTTGTGATGTGTGTATTCATCTCACAGAGTTACACGATTCTGTTCTTGGAGCACTTTGCTAACATTGTTTTCATGGAACCTGCAATAGGATATTTGGGAGCACATTGAAGCCTATGTTGACAAAGGAAATATCCTCAGACAAAAACCATAAAGAAGCTTTCAGAGAAGCTGCTTGGTGATGCGTTAATTCATCTCACAGATTTCCACCATTGCTTTTATGTAGCAGTTTGTTAACACTGTTTTTGGGAAATCTGCAAAGGGATATTCACGAGCTCATTGAGGCCTATGGTGATAAAGGAAAAATCCTCAGACAAAAACGAGAAAGAAGCCTTCCTAGAAACTGCTTTGTGATTAGTGTATACATCTCATACAGTTATACAATTGTTTTCATGGACCAGTTTGGTAGCACTGTTTTTCGGGAATCTGATTAGGGATATTTTGGATTGCATTGAAGCCTATTGTGACAAAGGAAATATCTTCAGATAATAGCTATAAAGAAGATTTCGGAGACACTCCTTTGTGATTTGTAAATTGGTGTCACAGAGTTACACCTTTCTTTTCATGGAGCAGTTTGGTAGAACTGTTTTGGGGAAATCTGAGATGCGATATTTTGGATAGCAATGAAGCCTCTGGTGACTAAGGAAATCTCCTCAGTTAAAAACTAGAAAGAAACTTTCTGAGAATCTTCTTCGTGTTGTGTGTATTCGTAACTCACGGTGTTACACCTTTCTTTTTTGGAGACGATTTCTAACAGTGTTTTCCTGGAATCTGCAAGGGATATTTAGGAGCTTCTTGAGGCCTAAATAGAAAAAGGAAATATCCTCACATAAAAATTAGAAAGAAGCTTTATGATAAACTCCTTTGTTATGGGTGAATTCATCTCATAGAGTTACATTGTTCTTTGAATTGAGCAGTTTGCTTACACTGTTTTCTTGGAATCTGCAATCTGATATTTCAGAGTGCATTGAAGCTTATTGTGACAAAGGAAATATCCTCAGATAATAGTTTCTGAGAAACTTCTTCATGGTGAGTCAATTCATCTCACTGAGTTAACCTTTTCTTTTCATGGAGTAGTTTGGTAACATTGTTTTTTGTGTAATCTGCAAAGGGATATTTGGGAGCCCATAGAGTCCAATGGCGAAAAAGGAAATATCTTTGGGTAAAAACTGGAGAGAAGCTTTCTGAGAATCTCCTTTGTGATGTGTGCATTCATCTCATAGATCCAAACGTTTCTGTTGAGGGAGCACTTTGGCATCACTGATTTCATCATTGAAGACTTCATCATTGAAGTCCATGTTGACAAAGGAAATATCCTCAGGTAAAAACCAAAAAGAAGCTTACTGTGAAACTGCTTTGTGATGTGTGAATTCATCTCACACAGTTACAAAGTTCTTTTCATTGAGAAATTTGTTAACACTTTTTTCGTTTAATCTGCAATTGGATATTCAGGAGCGCATTGAGGAATATGGTGAAAATGGAAATATCCTCCAATGAAAACTAGAAAGAAGCTCTCTGAGAAACAACTTTGGGATGTGTAAATTTATCTCACAGTGTTACACCATTCTTTTCATGAAGCAGGTTGGTAGCACTGTTTTTGTGGTATCTGAGAATGGATATTTTGGATTCCATTGAATCCTAGATAGACGAAGCAAATATACTCAGATAAAAACTAGAATGAAGCTTTCTAAGAAACTTCTTTGTGATGTGTGAATTCATCTCACAGAGTTACACAATTCTTTCCTTGGAGCAGGTTGCTAACACCATTCTCGTGGTATCTGCAATAGGATATTTGGGAGCACATTGAAGTCTATGGTGTCAAAGGAAATATCCTCAGACAAAAACCAAAAAGAAGTTTCTGAGAAACTGTATTTTATTGTGTTAATTAATCTTGCAGGTTTACACCATTGTTATCATGAAGCAATTTGCTGACACTGTTTTCATGGACTCTGCAAAGGGATATTCGTGAGCTCATTGAGGCCTATGGTGAAAAAGGAAAACTGCTTTGTGATTTGTGAATTCATCTCACAGAGTTATACGATTCTTTTCATGGAGCAGTTTGGTAGCATTGCTTTTGGGGATTCTGAGAGGGATATTTAGGATCGCATTGAGGCCTGTGTTGACAAAGGAAATATCTTCAGATAAAAACTAGAAAGAAACTTTTTGAGAAAGTTCTTTGTGATGTATGAATTCATCTCACAGAGTTACACTTTTCTTTTCATGGAGCAGTTTGCTAACACTGTTTTCCTCGAATATGCAAAGGGATACTTGGGAGAGTCTTGAGGCCAATTTTGAAAAAGGGAGTATCCTCAGATAAAAACTTGAAAGTAGTGTTCTGAGAAACTGCTTTGTGATGTGTGAATTTATCTCACAGTGTTACACTGTTCTTTGCATTGAACAGTTTGCTTACTCTGGTTTATTTTGGAATCTGCAATCTAATATTTTGGAGGGCATTGAAGCTTATGGTGACAAAGGAAATATCCTAATAGGAAGACTAAAAAGAAACTTTCAGTGAAACTGCTTTGTGATGTGTGAATTCAACTCATAGAATTACACTGTTCTTTTCATGGAGCAGTTCGCTAATATTGTTTTCTTGGAATCTGCAACAGGATTTTTTGGAGAGCATTGAAAATTAGGGTGACAAAGGAAATATCCTCAAACAAAAACTAGAAAGGAAGCTTTCTGAGAAACTCCTTTGTGATTTGTGAGTTTATCTCACAGAGTTACACAGTGCTTTTCATGGAACTGTTTGGTTGCACTGTTTTTGGGGAATGTGAGAAGGGACTTTTTGGATCACGTTGAAAAATTTTGTGAATAAGAAAATATCCTCAGATAAAAAGTAGAAAGAAGCTTTCTGAGAAAGTTCTTTGAGATGTGTGAATTCCACTCACAGAGTTAAACCTTTATTTTCATGGAGCAGTTTACTAAAACTGTTTTCCTGGAATTTGCAAAGGCATATTTGGGAACACCTTGAGGCCTTGATAAGCTTTCCGAGAAACCACTTTGTGATGTGTGCATTCATTTCATAGAGCTAAACGTTTCTGTTGAGGGAGCACTTTAGCATCACTGTTTTTGTGGTGTCTGAGAAGGGATATTTGGGAGCACATGGAAGCCTGTGATTTGAAAGGAAATATCCACATATAAAAACCAGAAAGAAGGTGTTTGTGAAACTGTCATGTGATGAGTGAATTCATCTCACAGTGTTACACCTTTCTTTTCATTGAGCAGTTTGGTAACACTGTTTTTCTGGAATCTGCAAAGGGATATTCAGGAGTGTATAGAGTCCAATGGTGAAAAAGGAAACATCTTCAGGTAAAAACTAGGAGAGAAGCTTTCTGAGAAACTCCTTTGTGATGTGTGTATTCACCTCATAGAGCTAAACGTTTCTGTTGTGGGAGCACCTTGGCATCACTGTTTTTGTGGTGTCTGAGAAGGGATATTTGGGAGTACATCGAAGCCTGTGATTTAAAAGGAAATATCCACATCTAAAAACTAGTAAGAAGCTTTCAGAGAAACAGTTTTGTGATGTGTGAATTCATCTCACAGTTACACCATTCTTTTAATGGAGTAGTTTGGTAGCACTATTTTGGGGGAATCTGAGAAGGGATATTTGGATCACATTGAAGCCCATGTTGACAAAAGGAATATCCTCAGAAAAAAACTAGAAAGAAGTGTTCTGAAAAACAGCTGTGCGGTGCATGAATTTATCTTACAGAGTTTCATCATTCTTTAAATCGAGCTGCTTGATTGCACTGTTTTCATGTAATCTGCAATAGGATATTTTGGAGTGTGTTGAAGCCTATGCTGACAAAGGAAATATCCACAGATAAAAGTCCAAAAGGAAGCATTCTGTGAAACTGCTTTGTGATGTGTGAATTCATGTCACAGAGTTATACCACCGTTTTCATTGAAAAGTTTGCTAACACCTTTTTCATTTAATCTGTTATGAGATATTAGGGAGCACACTGATTAAAATTGTGAAAAAGGAAATATCCTCAGATAAAAACTAGAAAGAAGCTTTCTGAGAAACATTTCTGTGACTATGTGAATTCACCTCACAGAGTCACACCATTCTTTTCATGGAACAGTTTGGAAGCACTGTTTTTGGGGAATCTGAGAAGGGATATTTTGGTTCACATTGAAGCCTATGGTGACAAAGGAAATATCCTCAATTAAAAACTAGAAAGAAGATTTCTGAGAAACTACTTCATCATGTGTGAATTCATCTCACAGAGTTATGCTGTTGTTTTCATTTAGGTATTTGATAACACTCTTTCCATGGAATCTGCAATAGGATATTTGGGAGCACATTGAAGCCTATGGTGACAAGGAAACTATCCTCTGACAAAAACGAAAAAGAAGCATTCTGAGAAACTGCATGGTGATTTGTGATTTCGTCTCATAGAGTTGTCCCTTTCTTTTCATGTAGCAGTGTGCTAACACTGTTTTTTTTTTTTTTTGGAATCTGCAAAGGGATACTTGGGAGCACATTGAGTCCTATAGTGAAAAGGAGAATATCCTCACATAAACACTAAACAGAAGCTTTCTGAGAACGTTCTTTGTAATATGTGAATTCATCTCACATTTCTTTTCATGGAGCAGTGTGCTAACAGTGTTTTTGTGGAATCTGCAAAGAGATATTTTGGAACACTTTGAGGTGTATGGTGATAAAGGAAATATCCTGAGATAAAAACTAGAAAGAAGCTTTCTGAGAAACAGCTTTGTGCTGTGTGAATTCATCCCACAGTGTTACACCATTCTTTTCATTGAGAAGTGTGATAACCCTGTTTTCGTGGAATCTGCAATAGGATATTTCAGAGCACATGGAACCCTAGGGTGACAAATGAAATATTTTCACAGAAAAACTAGAAGGAAGCTTTCTGAGACGCTGCTTTGTTATGTGTCAGTTCATCTAACAGAGTTACATGACTCTTTCCATGGATCAGTTTGGTAGCATTGTTTTTGGGAAATCTGAGAAGGGATATATTGGATCTCATTGAAGCCTCAGTTAAAAACTAGAGGGAATCTATCTGAGAAAGGTATTTGTAATGTGTGAATTATTCTCACAGAGTTACATCTTTCTTTTCATGGAGTGGTTTATAAACACTCTTTTCATGGAATCTGCAAAGGGATATTTGGGGGTGCTTTGCAGACTATGGTGATAAAGGAAACATCCTCAGATAAAATAGAGAAAGAAGTTTGCTGAGGAACTGTCTAATGATGGGTTAATTCATCTCACAGAGTTACGTGATTGCTTTCATTGATCAGTTTCGTAGCACGGATTTTCAGGGATCTGAGAAGGAATATTTTGGATCGCATTGAAGCCTGTGGTTACAAAGGAAATATCTTCAGATAAAAATTAGAAAGAGGCTTTCTGAGAAAGTTCTTTGTGATGTGTGAAATCATGACACGGAGTTACACCTTTCTTTTTATGGAATACTTTTATGACATTGCTTTCATGGAATCTGCAAAGGGATATTTGGGAGTGTATTGAGGCCTATAGTGAAAAGGAAAATATCCTCAGATAAAAACTAGAAAGAAGCTTTCTGAGAAACTGTTTGTGATGTGTGAATTCACCTAACAGAGTTACACTGATCTTTTCATTGAGAAGTTTGCTAACACTGTTTTCTTGGAATCTGCAATGGGATATTTCGGAGTGCATTGTATCTTAAGTTGACAAAGTAAATATCCTCATTAAAAAAAATAGCAAGAATCATTCGCAGAAACAGCTTTGTGTTGTGCTAATTCATCTCACAGAGTTCACAATTCGTTTCGTGGAGCAGTTTGGTAGCACTGTTTTTGAGGAATATGAGGAGGGATATTTAGATCACATTGATGTCTATGGTGACTAAGGATATATCCTCAGATGAAAACTAGCAAGAAGATTTCTGAGAAATTTGTTTCCGATGTGTGAATTGACCTCACGGAGAAATAACTTTCTTTTATGAAGCAGTTTTCCAGCACTATTTTGGGGGAATCTGAGAAGGGATATTTTGAATTGCATTCAAGCATATGGTGACAAAGGAAATATCCTCAGATAATAATTAGAGAGAAGCTTTCTGAGAAACTGCTTTGTGACGTTTGAATTCAGCTCACAGAGTTACACTGTTCTTTTCATTGAGCAGTTTGGTAATGCTGCTTTCTTAGAATCTGCAATAGGATCTTTGAAGTGCATTGAGGCTTATGGTGACAGGGAGATAACCTCATATAAACAGGAGAAAGAAGCTTTCTGTGAAGCTGATTTGTGATGTATGAATTCATCTCAGAGTTACACTATTCTTTTGATTGAGCAGTTGGTTTTGTGGAATCCGCAAAGGGATATTTGGGAGTGCATTGAAGACTATGATGAAAAAGAAATTCTCCTCCAATAATAAGTAAAAAGAAGGTTTCTGAGAAACTGCTTTGTGATGTGTGAATTCATCTCACAGAGTTACACTGTTCTGTTCACTGAGCAGTCTGATAACACTGGTTTCGTGGAATCTGTAATAGGATGCTTGGGAGTGTATTGAAGCCTATGGTGACAATGGAATTATCCTCAGATAAAAACCAAAAAGGAATCTTTCTGATAAACTACTTTGTGATGTGTGAATTCGTCTCACAGATTTAGATTGATCATTTCATTGAGAAATGTGCTAACACTTTTTTCGTTTAATCTTCAATGGGACATTCAGGAGTGCATTGAGGATTTTGGTGAAAAAGGAAATATCCTCACATGAAAACTGGATAGAAGGTCTCTGAGAAACACCTATTAATGTGTGTATTCATCTCACAGAATTACACCACTGTTTTCATGGAGCAGTTTGGTAGCATTGTTTTTGGGGAATCTGAAAAGGGATATTTTGAATTGCATTGAAGACTATGGGGACAAAAGAAATATTCCCAGATAAAAACTATAAAGAAGCTCTCTGAAAAAGTTATTTGTGATGTCTGAATTCATCTGACACAGTTACACCTTCCTTTTCATGGAGAAGTTTGCAAACACTCTTTCTTGGAATCTGCAAATGGATATTAGGGAATGCATTGAAGCCTTTAGTGAAAAAAGAAATACCCTCAGATTAAAGTAAGAAAGAAATTTTGTAAGAATCTTCTTTTTGACGGGTTAATTCATCTCACGGTGTTACACCATTCTTTCTATGGATCTGTTTTGTAACACTGTTTTTGGGGAATCTGATATGGGATATTTTGGATTGCATTGAAGCCTATGGTGATAAAGGAAATATCCACAGATAAAAACTTGAAAGAAGTTTTCTGAGGAAGTTCTTTGTGATGTGTGAATTCATCTCACAGAGTGACACCTTTCTTTTCATGGAGCATCTTGCTACACTCTTTTCATGAAATCTGAAAGCTATATTTGGGAGCCCATTGAGGCGTATAGTGAAAAGTGAAATATCCTCAGATAAATGCTAGAAAGAAGCGTTCTAAGAAACCACTTTGTGATGTTGAATTCCTCTCACAGAGTTACACTGTTCTTTTCATTGAGCATTTTGCTAACACTGTTTTCTTAGAATCTGCAGTGGGATATTTGAGAGTGCCTTGAAGTTTATGGTGACAAAGGACATATCCTCAAATAAAAACTAGAAATATGCATTCTGAGAAACCGTTTTGTGATGTGTTAATTCATCTCACAAAGTTACACGATTCTTTTCATGTAGCGGTTTGGTAGCACTGTTTTTGGGGAAACTGAGAAGGGATATTTTGGATTGCATTGAAGCCTATGATGACTAAGGAAATAACCTCAGATAAAAACTGGAAAGAAGCTTTCTGAGAAACTTCTTTGTAATGTGTGAATTCATCTCACAGATTTACGTTTTTCTTTTCATGGAGCAGTTTGCTGTCACTGCTTTCGTGGAATCTACAAAGGGTTATTTTGGAGTGCATTGCAGCCTGTGGTGAAAAAGAAAATATCCCCAAAGAAAAACTAGAAAGAATCTTTCTGAGAAACTGTTTTGTGATGTGTGAATTCATCTCACTGAGTTACACCGTTCTTTTAATTGAACAGTTTGCTCACCTTTTTTTCTTGGAAAATGCAAAGGGATATTTGGCAGTGCATTGAAACCTATGTTCACAAAGCTTTCTGAGAAAGTGCTTTGTTATGTGTGAATTCATCTCACTGAGTTACACTGTTCTATTCACTGAGCAGTTTGCTAACACTGTATTCTTGGAAACTGCAATGGGATATTTCAGATTGCATTGAACCTTATGGTGATAAAGGAAATATCCTCATATAAAAACTAGAAAGAAGCTTTCCGAGAAACTGCTTTCTGATATCCTAATTCATCTCACATAGCTGCACGATCTTTTTCTAGTATCAGTTTGGTAGCAGTGTTTTGGGGGAATCCAAGAAGGGACACTTTGAATTGCATTGAAGCCTTCATTGACAATGGAAATATCATCAGATATAATCTAGAAGGAAACTCTCCGAGAAAATTCTTTGTGATGTGAGAATTCATCTCACAGAGATACACCATTCTTTTCATTAAGATGTTTGCTAACGCTTTTTTCATGGAATGTACGATGGGATATTCCTGATCGCATTGAGGAATATGGTGAAAAAGAAAATATCCCCATACAAAAACAAAAAAGAATCTTTCTGAGAAACAGCTTTGTGATGTGTGAATTCATGTCACAGAGTTCCACCATTCTTTTCATGGATTAGTTTGGTAGAACTGTTTTTGGGTATCTGAGAAGGGATATTTTGGATTGCATTGAAGTGTAAGGTGACAAAGGAAATATCCCCAAAAATACTGGAAAGAAGCTTTCTGTGAAACCTGTTTGTGATGTGTGAATTCATCTCACAGAGTAACAATTCTTCATGAAGCTGTTTTGTAACATTGTTTTTGTGTAATTTGCAATAGGATATTTGGGAGTGCATTGAAGCTGTCGGAACATAGGAAATACCCTTAGACTAAAACTAGAAAGAAGCTTTCTGAGAAACAGCCTTGTGATGTGTGAATTCACCTCTCAGATTTACACCTTTCTTTTCATGGAGCACTTTGCTAGCACTCTTTTTGTGGAATCTACAAATGGATATTCGGGAGCACATTGAGGCCTATGGTTTAAAAGGAAATATCCTCAGATAAAAATTAGAAAGAAGCTTTCTGAGAAACTACTTTGTGACTTGTGAATTCATCTTACAGGGTAACACTTTCTTTTCATTTAGCAGTTTGTTGACACTGTTTTTGTGAAAGCTACAAAAGGATATTTGAAAACACTTTCACTCCTATAGTGAAAAAGGAAATATTCTCAGATAAAAACTAGAAAAAAACTTTCTAAGAAAGTTCTTTGGGTTGTGTGAATTTACCTCCCAGAGCTACACCTTTCTCTCAAGGAGCAGTTTGCTAACACTGTTTTCGTGGTATCTGCAAAGGGATATTTGGAAGCACATTGAGCCTTATAGTGAAAAAGGAAATATCCCCAGTTAAAAACTAGAGAGAAGTTTTCTGAGAAACTGCTTTGTGATGTGTAAATTCATCTCACAGAGTTACACCGTTCTTTTCATGGAGCAGTTTGATAACACTGTTTTCGTGGAAACTGCAATAGGATATACGGGAGTGTATTGAAGCCTTTGTTGACAAAGGATATATCATCAGATAAAAAACAAAAAGAAAACTTTCTAAGAAACTGATTCATGAGGTGTAAATTCATCTCACCGAGTTACTCTGTTCTTTTCTTTGAGTCGTTTGCTAACACTGCTTTCTTGGAATCCACAATGGGATGTTTTAGAGTGCATTGAAGCTTATATTGACAAAGGAAATATCCTCAGATAAAATCTAGAAAGAAGCTTTCTGAGAAACTGCTTTCTGATGTGTGAATTCATCTCACAGAGTTCCAAGTTTCTATTCACAGAACAGTTTGGTAGCACTGTTTTTGGGGAATCTGAGAAGGGATATTTTGGATCGCATTGAAGCCTATTCTGAAAAAGGAAATATCCTCGGATAAAACCAAAAAGAACTTTCTGAGAAACTACTTTCTGATTGTGAACTCATCTCACAGAGTTATAGTGTACTTTTTATTGAGCAGTTTGCTAACACTGTTTTCGTGGAATCTGCAATATAGTACTTTGGATTGCATTGAAGCTTATGGTGACAAAGGAAATATCCCCAGATAAAAACCAAAAAGAAGACTTCTGTGAAACTGCTTTGTGATGCCTGATTTCATCTCACAAAGTTACACCTTTCTTGTCTTTGAGAAGTTTGTTAACACTTTTTTTGTGGAACCTGAAATTTGATATTCAGGAGCTCAGTGAGAAATATGGTGAAAAAGGAAATATCCTCAGATAAAAAATAGATAGAAGATTTCTGAGAAACTGCTTTGTGATGTCTGAGTTCATCTCACAGATTTACCCCATTCTTTTAATGGAGCAGTTTGCTAACACTGTTTTCATGTAATCTACAAAGGGATATTTGAGAGTGCATTGAGGCCTACGGTAATAAAGGAAATATCCTCAGATAAAAACTAGACAGAAGCTTTCTGAGAAAGTTATTTGTGATGTTTGAAGTCATCTCACTGAAGTACAGCTTTCTTAAAAGGGAGCAGTTCACTAACACTGTTATCATGGAATCTGCAATGGGATATTTTGGAGCACATTGAAGCTTATGGTGAAAAAGGAAATATCATCAGATATAAACTAGAAAGAATCTTTCTGAGAAATTGCTTTGTGATGCTGAGTTCATCTCACAGAGTTACACCATTCTTTTCATGGAACAGTTTGGTAGCACTGTTTTTGGGGAATCCGAGAAGGTATATTTTGGATCCCTATGAAACCTAAGATGACAAAGGATATATCATCTGATAAAAATTAGAAAGAAGCTTTCTGAAACCCTTCTAAGTGATGTGTGAATTTACCTCACAGAGTTACACCTCTCTTTTCATGGGGCAATGGCTAACACAGTTTTTGTGGAATCAGAAAAGTGATATTTGGAAGCACATGGATGCCTATCATGAAAAAGGAAATAGCCTATATAAAAACTAGAAATCAGCTTTCTGAGAAAGTGGTATGTGAATTGTGAATTCACCTCAGAGATTTACACTGTTCTTTTCATTCAGCAGTTTGCTAACACTGTTTTCTTGGAGTCTGAAATGGGATATTTCAGAGCGCATTAAAACTTATGGTGAGAAAGGAAATATTCTCATTAAAAAAAGTTGAAGCAAACTTTCTGAGAAAACAGTTGTGATGTGTTAATTCGTGTCCCAGAGCTACATGACTGTTTTCATGGAGCAGTTTTGTAGCACTGTTTTTGGGGGAAATGAGAAGATATATTTTGGATCGCATTGAAACCTATGTTAACTAAGGAAATATACTCAGATAAAAATTAAAGAATCTTTATGAGAAACTTCTTTGTGATGTGTGAATTCATTTCACACAGTTACAACTTTCTTTTCATGGAGCAGTTTCCTAACACTCTTTTCATGGAATCGGCAAAGGTTTATTTGGGAGTGCATTGAGGCCTATGATGAATAAGGATATATCCTCAGATTAAAATAAAAAATATACTGTTTGAGAAACTGCTTTGTGTTATGTGAATACATCTCACTGAGTTACACTCGTCTCCTCATAGAGCAGTTTGCCAATCCTCTTTTCTTGGAATCTGCAATGTACTATTTCAGAATGCATGGAAGCTTATGTTGACAAAGAAACTATCCTCATATAAAAACTAAAAAGATGCTTTCTCAGAAATTGCATTGTGATTTGTGAATTCACCTCACAGAGTTACACAATTCTTTTCATGGAGCAGTTTGGAAGCATTGTTTTTGGGTAACCTGAGAAGAGATATTTTGGTTTGAATGGAAACCTATGGTGACAAAGGTAATATCCTCAAACCAAAACTAGAAGAAGCTTTCTGAGATACTTCTTTGTGATGTGTGAATTCGTCTCTCAGAGTTGCAAGTTTCTTTTCATGAAGAAGTTTGCTAACGCTGTTTTTGTGGAATCTACAGAGGGATATATTGGAGCACATTGAGGCCTATAGTGAAAAAAGAAATATCCTCTGATAAAAACTAGAAAGAAGCTTCCCGAGAAACTGCTTTGAGATGTGTGAAGTCGTCTCACAGAGTTACACTGTTTTTTTCATTGAGCCGTCTTCTAACACTGTTTTCTTGGAATCTGCAAAGGGATATTTTGGAGCGCATTGAAGCTTATGGTATAAAAGGAAATGTTCTCAGATATAAACTAGAAAGAAGCTTTCTGAGAAACTACTTTGCAATCTGTGAATTCATCTCACAAAGTAACCCCATTCTTTTCATTGAGCTGTTTGATAACATTGTTTTCTTGGAATCTGCCATAGAATATTTGGGAGTGCATTGAAGCAGATGGTTAAAAAGGACATATCCTGAGATAAAAACCAAAAACAAACTTTCTGAGAAACTGGTTTTTGATTTGTGAATTCATCTCATAGAGTTACATGATTCTTTTCACAGAGCAGTTTGGTAGCACTGTTTTTGGGGTAACAGACAAGGTATAAATTTGACTGCATTGAATCCTATCATGACAAAGGAAAATCCTCAGATAAAATCAACAAAGAAGGTATCCAAGAAACCGCTGTGTGATTTGTTAATTCATTTCACAGAGTAACACTTTCTTTAAATGGGAGGGTTTACAAACACTGTTTTCATGGAATTTGCAAAGAGATATCAGTGCATTGAGGCCTATGGTGAAAATGGAAATATCCACAGATAAAAACTAGAAAGAAGCATAATGAGAAACTGCTTTGTGATGTGTGAATTCATCTCAGAGAGTTACAATGTTGTTTTAATTGAACAGTTTGGTAACATGGTTTTCTTGGAATTTCCAATGGGATATTTTGGAGCCCTTTGAAGCTTAAGGTGACAAAGGAAATATGTTCATATAAAAACTAGGGAGAAGCTTTTTGAGAAACCACTTTGTGAGGTGCTAATTCTTCTCACAAGATTACATGATTTTTTTCATGGATCAGTTTGGTAGCACTGTTTTTGGGGAAAATGAGAAGGAATATTTTGGATCACATTGATGCCTATGGTGAAAAGGAAATGTCCTCAGATAAAAACTAGAAAGAAGCTTTCTGAATAAGTTCTTTGTGATCTGTGAACTCATCTCACATAGTTACACCATTCTTTAGATTATGCAGTGTGATAACACTGTTTTTGTGAGATATGCAATTGGATATTTGGAAGTGCATTGAAGCCTGTAATGACAAAGGAAAAATCCTCAGATAAAAACAAAAAGCAGCTTTCTGAGAAACTGCTTTGTAATGTGTGAATTCATCTCACAGAGGTGCACCATCCTTTTCATTGAACAGTTTGCTAACACTGTTTTTGTGGAATCTCCAAAGGGATATTTCAAAGCGCATTGAAGCTTAAGGAGTCAAAGGAAATACTCTAATATAAAAACTAGAAAGAAGCTTTCTGAGGAAACGCTTTCAGTGTTTTAATTCATCTCACAGAGATACACGATTCTTTTCATGGAGCCGTTTGTTAGCACAGTTTTCAGGGAAATTGAGAAGGGATATTCTGGATCACATTGAAGCCTATGGTGAAAAAGTATATATCCTCAGTAAAAAACTAGAAAGAAGCTTTCTAAGAAAGTTTTTTGTGATGTGTGAATTCACCTAACAGAGTTACACCTTTCTTTTCATGGTGCAGTTTCCCAAAACTGTTTTCGTGGAATCTGCAAAAGAATACTTGGGAGCACATTGAGGCCTATAGTGAAAAAGGGAACTTCCTCCGATAAAAACTAGAAAGAAGCTTTCTGAAAAACTACATTTTGATGTGTGAATTCATCTCACAGAGTTGCACCATTCTATTCATTGAGCAGTTTGTTAACACTGTTTTCATGGAATCTGCAATAGGATATTTGGGAGCCCATTGAAGCTGGTGGTGACAAAGGAAATATCCTCAGATATAAACTAGCAAGAATCTCTCCAACAAGTTTCTTTGTGATTTCTGAATTCATCTCACTGAGTTACATGATTATTTTAATGGGTCAGTTTGGTAGCACTGCTTTTGAGGAATCTGAGAAGGGTTATTTGGGATCTCATTGAAGCCTATGGTGACATTGGAAATATCCTCAGATAAAAACAAGAAAAAAATTTTCTGAGAAACTGCTTTGTGATGTGGGAATTTGTCTCAGAGTTACACCATGCTTTTCATTGAGATGTTCGATAACACTGTTTTTGTGGAATCTGCATTAGCATCTTAGGGAGCACATTGAAGCCTATGGTCATAAAAGACATCTGCAGATAAAAATCAAAAACAAGCATTCTGAGAAACTGCTTTTTCATTTGTGAATTCATCTCAGAGAGCTACATGATTCTTTTCATGGAGCAGTTAGGTACCACTGTTTTGGGGTATCTGAGAAGGTATAAATTGGATGACATTGAAGCCTATGGTGAAATCAGAAATATCCTCAGATAAAAACTAGAAGGAAGCTTTCTGAGAAAGTTCCTTGTAATGTGTGAATTCACCTGGCAGAGTTACAATTTTTTTTTCATGGAGCATATTACTAATACTGTTTTCTTGGAATCTGCAGCAGGATATTTGGGAGTTCATTGATGGCTATGGTGAAAACGGAAATATCCTCAGATAAAAACTAAAAAGAAGCTTTCTGAGAAACTGCTTTGTGATGTGTGAATTCGTCTCACAGAGTTACACTGCTGTTTTTAGTAAGCAATTTGCTAACACTGTTTTCTTGGAATCTGCAATAGGATATTTCAGAGTGAATTGGAGCTTATGGTGACAAAAGAAATATTCTCATTTAAATGCTAGAAGAAAATTTTCTGAGCAACTGCTTTATAATGTTTCAATTAATATCACAGAGTTACATGAATCTTCAAGGATCAGTTTGGTAGCAATGTTTTGGGGAATCTGAGAAGGGATATTTGGGATCACATTCAAGCCTACTGTGTTAAAAGAAATGTCCTCAGATTAATAGCAGAGAGAAGTTTTCTGGAAAACTGCTTTGTGATGTGTGAATTCATCTCACAGAGGTACACTGTTTTTTTCATTGAGAAGTTAGCCAACACCATTTTCTTGGAATCTGCCGTGGTATGTTTCAGTGTGCACTGAAGCTTATGGTGACAAAGGAAATATCCTCAGATAAAAAGAAAAAGAAGCTTTCTGAGAAACTGTTTTGTGATTTGTGAATTCACTTCACTGAGTTACACGATGCTTTTCAAAGGGCAGTTTGGTAGAACTGTTTTTGGGGAAACTGAGAAGCGATAATTTGGATCACATTGAAGCCTACGTTGACAAAGGAAATATCCTCAGGTAAAAACAAGAATGAAGCTTTCTGAAAAAGTTCTTTGTGAAGTGTGAATTCATCTCACAGAGTTATACCATACTTTTCATTGAGGAGTTTGGTAAAAATGTTTTCATGGAACATGCAGTAAGATATTTGGGAGTGCATTAATGGCTATGGTGACAAAGGAAACATCCTCAGATAAAAACTGGAAAGAAGCTTTCTGAGAAAGTTCTTTGTGATCTGTGAATTTATCTCACAGAGTGTGACCTTTCCTTTCATGGAGCAGTTTAATAACACTGTTTTCATGGAATCTGCAAAGGGATATTGGGGTGCACATTGATGCCTAGGTTGACAAAGGAAATATCTTCATGGAAAAACCAAAAAGAAGCTTTCTGAGAACTTGCTTTCTGATGTGTGAATTAAACTCAAGGAATTACACTGTTCTTTTTATTTAACAGTTTGCTAACTCTGTTTTCTTGAAATCTTCTGTGGGATATTTTGGAGTGCATTGAAGCTTATTGGGAAAAAGGAAATATCCTCAGACCAAAACTAGAAAGAACCTTTCTCAGAGACTGCTCTGAGGTTTGTGAATTCATCACACAGAGTTACACAATTCCTTTCATAGAGCAGTTTGGTAGCACTCTTTTGGGGGAATCTGAGAAGGGACATTTTGGATCACATTGAAGCCTATGATGACAAAGGAAATATTCTCAGATAAAAACAAAAAAGAAGCTTTCTGAGAAAATAAATGTTTCGTGATGTCTGAATTCATCTAACATAGTTACACTGTTCTTTTCAATGAGCAGTTTGCTAACACTACTTCCCTGGAATCTGCAATAGTATATTTCAGAGCACATTGAAGCTAATGGTGACAAAGGAAATATCCACAGACCATAACTAGAAAGAAACTTTCTGAGAAACTCCTTCATGGTTTGTGAATTCGTTTCAGAGTCGCATGATTCTTGTCATGGAGCAATTTGGTAGTACTGTTTTTTGGGAAACTGAGATGGGATATTTTCGATCCCATTGAAGCCTATGGTGACAAAGGAAATATCCTCATATAAAAACGAGAAAGAAGATTTCTAAGAAACCACTATGAGATACGTTAATTCATCACACAGTGTAACACGACTATTTTCATGGATCACTCTGTTATCACTGATTTTGGTAAATCTGAGAAAGGATCTTTTTTAATGCCTTGAAACCCATGGTGACAAAGGAAATATCCTCAGATAAAAACTAGAAAGAACCTTTCTCTGAAAGTTCTTTGTGATGGATGGATTCATCTCACAGAGCTACACCTTAGTTTTCATGGAGCAGTTTGCTATCACAGTTTTTGTGGGATCTGCAAAGGAATACTTGGGAGCACTTTGAGGCCTTTAGTGAAAAAGGGAATAGCCTCACAGAAAAGCTAGAAAGAAGCTTTCTGAGAAACTGCTTGATGATGTGTGAATTCAACACAGAGAGTTACACGGTTCTTTTCTTGGGAAAGTTTGCTAGAACCGGTTTCTTGTAATCTCCAGTGGCATATTTCACAGTGCAATGAAGCATATTGTGAAAAAGGAAATATTCTCAGACAAAAACTAGAAAAGAGCTTTCTGAGAAACGGCTTTGTGATATGTGAATTCATGTCAGAGAGTTACACTGTTCTATTCACTGAGCAGTTTGTTAACACTGTTTTCCTGGAATTTGCAACGGGATATTTCTGAGCGCATTGAAGCCTGTGGTGACAAAGGACATATCCTCAGATAAAAACTAGAAAGAAGCAATCTGAGAAAGTTCTTTGAGATGTGTGAATTCATCTCACATAGTTACACTTTTCCTTTCATTGGGCAGTTTGCTAACACAGTTTTTGTGGAATCTACAAAGGGATATAAGAGAGCACACTGAGGCCTACATTGATAAAGGAAATATCCTCATGGAATAACCAAAAAGAAGCTTTCTGAGAAATTGTTTTGTGATATGTGAATTCATCTCACAGAATTACACCATTCTTTTCATTGAGCAGATTGATAACACTGTTTTCATGGAATCTGCAATAGGATAATCGGGAACGCATTGAAGCCTATGTAGACAAAGAAATTATCCTCATAGAAAACCCAAAAAGAAGCTTTCTGAGAAACTGCTTTTGATGTGTGAATCCAATTCACAGAGTTCACTGTTCTTTTAATTGAGCAGTTTGTTAACACTGTTTTCTTGGAATCTTCAATGGGATATTTCAAAGCACATTGAAACTTACTGTGAAAAAGGAATAATCCCCAGACAAAAACTAGATAGATACTTTCTGTGAAACTGCTTCACAGAATTCACTGTGATTTGTGAATTCATCTCACAGAGTTACACAATTGTTTTCTAGGATCAGTTTGATTGCACTGTTTTTGGGGAATCTGAGAAGGGTTGTTTTCGAGTGCATTGAAGCCTATGGTGACAAAGGAAATATCATCAGATAAAAACTAGAAACAACGTTTCTGAGAAAGTTCTTTGTGATGTATGAATTCATATTACAGAGTTACACCTTTCTTTTCATTGAGCAGTTTCCTAACACTGTTTTTTTGGAATCTGCAAAGGGATATTTGGGAGTGCATTGAAACCTATGGTGAAAAATGAAATGTTCTCAGATAAAAACTAGAAAGATGCTTTCTGAGAAACTTCCTCATGATGTGTGAATGCATCTCAGATAGATACAATGTTCTATTCATTGTGCAGTTTGGTAACACTGTATTCTTAGAATCTGCAATGAGATATTTGAGAGCTCATTGAAGCTTATGGTGACAAAGGAAATATCCTCATATGAAAACTAGAAAGAAGCATTTTGAGAAATGGCTTTATGATGCGTTATTTCATCTCACAGAGCTACACAACTCTTTTCATGGGTAGTTTGGTAGCTCTGTTTTTGGGGAATCTGAGAAGGGATATTTTGTATCATATTGAAGTCTATGGTGACTAAGGAAATATAATCTGATAAAAACTAGAAAGCGTCTTTCTGAGAAAGTTCTTTGTGATGTGTGAATTCATTTCACAGAATTACACCTTTCTTTTCATGGAGTAGTTGCTAGCACAGTTTTTGTGGAATCCACAAAGGGATATTTGTGAGCGTTTTGAGGACTATAGTGAAAAAGTAAATATCCTCATAGTAAAAGGAGAAAGAACCTTTCTGATAAACTGTTTTGTGATGTATGAATGCATCTCACAGAGTTACACCTTATTTTCATGGAGCAGTTTGCTAACACTGTTTTCATTGAATCTGTAAAATAATATTTGGGAATGCTTTGAGGCATATGGTGAAAAAGAAATTATCCTCAGAAAAGAGTAGAAAGAAGCTTTCTGAGAAAGTTCTTTGTATTGTGTGAATTCGTCTCACAGTACTACAACTTACTTTTCATGGAGCAGTTTGCTAACACAGTTTCCATGGAATCTGCAAAGGGATATTTGGGAGTGCATTGAGGCCCATAGTGTAAAAGGAAATATCCTCATAGGAAAAGCAAAAAGTAGCTTTCTGAGAAACTGCTTTGTGATATGTGAAATCATCTCAAAGATTTACACTGTACTTTTCATTGAGCAGTTTGACCACACTGTTTTCATGGAATCTGCAATAGGATATTTGGGAGCCCATTGATGCCTATGGTGACAAAGAAATATTCTCAGAGAAATAGCAAAAAGAAGCTTTCTGAGAAACTGCTTTGTGATGTGTGAATTCAATTCACATAGATACACTGTTTTTCTCATTGAGCAGTTGGTTAACACTGTTTTCTTGGAATCTGCAATGAGGTATTTCGGAGTGCATTGAAACTTATTCTGAAAAGGGAAATATCCTCAGATAAAAAGTAGAAAGATTCTTTCTGAGAAATTGTTTTGTTATTCGTGAATTCATCTCACAGCGTTATACAATTCTTTTCATGGAGCAGACTGGTAACACAGTTTTTAGCGAATCTGAGAAAGGATATTTTGGATTGCATTGAAGCTTTTGGTGACAAAGGAAATATCCTCAGATAAATACCAAAAAGAAACTTTCAGAGAAAGTTCTTTGTGATGTGTGAATTCATCTCACAAGAGTACACTGCTTTTTTCATTGAGTGGTTTGCTAACACTGTTTTCTTGCCATCTGCAATGGGATATTTCAGACCAATTTAAGCTTTTGGTGACAAAGGAAATATCCTCATTTAAATACTAGAAATAAGCTTTCTGAGAAACTGCTTTGTGATGTTTTCATTCATTCCACTGTGTTGCACAATACTTTTCATGGATCTGTTTGTTAGCACTGTTTTGGGGGAATCTGAGAAGGGATAATTTGGATTCAATTGAAGCCTATAGTGACTAAGGATCTCTCCTCAGGCAAAACTGTTAAGAAGCATTCTGAGAAACTTCCTTTTCATGTGTGATTGCATCTCACAGAGCTACATGTTTCTTTTTATGGAGAAATTTGCTAACATTGGTTTCATGAAATCTAGAAAGGGACATTTTGGAGTGCATTGAGGCCTATAGTGTAAAAGGAAATATCTTCAGACAAAAACGAGAAAGAAGTTTTCTGAAAAGCTTCTTCATGATTTGTATATTTATCTAACAGATCTACACCATTCTTTTCAATGAACAGTTTGATAACATTTTTCTCGTGGAATCTGCAATAGGATATTTCAGATCTCAATGAAGCCTGTGGTGAAAAAGGAACTATCCTCAGATAAAAACCAAAAAGAAGCTTGCTGATAAATTGCATTGTGTTGCGTCAGTTCATCTCACAGAGATGCAGTCTTCTTTTCATTGAGCAGTTTGCTGACACTGCTTTCTTGGAATCTGCAGTGGGATATTTTGAACTGCATTGAAGCTTATGATGACAAAGGAAATATCCTCAGATAAAAACTAGAAAAAAGCTTTCTGAGAAACTGTTTTGTGATTGGTTAATTCATCTCACAAAGTTACACTGTTCTTTTCATTGAGCAGTTTGCTCACACTGCTCTCTTGGAATCTGCAATGGGATATTTCAGAGCGTATTGAAGCTTATGGTGACAAAGAAAATATCCTCAGACCAAAACTACAAGGAAACTTTCTGAGAAAAATAATTCACCTCACAGCATTGTATGATTCATTTCATGAATCAGTCTGTTAGCACTGTTTTGGGGGAATTAGAGAAAGGATATCTTTTATCACTTTGAAACCTATGGTGACAAAGGAAATATCCTCAGATAAAAACGAGAAAGAAGTTTTCTCAGAAAGATCTTTGAGATGTGTGAATTCACCTCACATTGTTACACCTTTCTTTTCATGTAGCAGTTTGCTAACACTGTTTTTGTGGAATGTGCAAAGGAATATTTTGGCATGCATTGATTCCTATAGTGAAAAAAATACTATCCTCAGATAAAAATTAGAAAGAAGCTTTCTGAGAAACTTCTTTATAATGTGTGAATTCATCCCACAGAGTTACACTGTTCTTTTCATTGAGCAGTTTGCTAATATCGTTTTCTAGGAATCGGCAAAGGGATTTGTTGGAGTGCATTGAAGCTTATGGTGACAAAGGATATACCTCAGTCAAAAACTGGAGAGAAGCTTTCTGAGAAACTGCTTTATGACTTGGGAATTCATCTCACAGAGTTACATTATTCTTTTCAAAGAGCTGTTTGGTAGTACTGTTTTTGGGGATTGCGAGGAGGATTATTTTGGATCGCAATGAAGCCTTGTGGTGACAAAGGAAATATACTCTGATAAAAATAATAAATAAGTTTTCTGAGAAGCTACTTTGTGATGTGGGAATTCATCTCACAGTGTTGCACCTTTCTTTTCATAGAGCAGTTTGCCAACACTGTTTTCGTGGAATATGCAAAGGGATATTTGGGAGCATGTTGAGGCCTATGGTGAATAAGGAAGTATAATTAAATAAATATTGGATAGAACCTTCCTGAGGAACTGCTTTTTAATATGTGAATTCATCTCACAGATTTACAAAGTTCTTTTCATTTAGCAGTCTGTTAACAATGTTTTCTTGGAATCTGCAAAGGAATATTTCACAGCGCATTGAAACTTACTGTGACTAAGGAAATATCTTCATATAAAAACTATAAAGAAGTTTTCTGAGAAACCGCTTTGTGATGTGTTAATTCATCTCACAGAGTTACACGATTTATTTAATGGATCAGTTTGGTAGCACTGTTTTAGGGCAAACTGAAAAGGTATATTTTGTATCACATTGAGGCCAATGGTGACAAAGGAATTATACTCAGGTAAAAACTAGAAAGAGGCTTTCTGATACAGTTTTTCGTGACATGTGATTTCATCTCACAGAGATAAACCATTCTTTCATTGAGCAGTTTACTAACACTGTTTTCGAGGAGTCTGCATATGATATTTGGGAGCGCTTTGAAGCCAACGGTGACAAAGAAAGTATAATCAGATAAAAACCAAAGAGAAGCTTTCTGATAAACTGCTTTGTGACATGTGAACTCAAATCACAGATTTACACTGATCATTTCATTGAGCACTTTGCTCACACTGTTTTCTTGGAATTTGCAATGGAGTGTTTCAGAGCACATTGGAGTTATGGTGACAAGGAAATATTCTCAGGAAGAATCTAGAAGGAAGCTTTTTGAGAAACTGGTTTGGGAAGTGTGAATCCATCTCACTGAGTTACACGATACTTTGCATGCAGCAGTTTTGTTGCACTGTTTTTGGGGAATCTGAGAAGGGATATTTTCGATTGCCTTAAAGCCTATGGTCACAAAGGAAATATCCTCAGATAAAAACTTGAAAGAGGATTCTGAGAAACTCCTTGATGATGTGTGAATTCATCTCACAGGGTTACACTGTCCATTTCAGTGAGCAGTTTCCTAACACTGTTTCCTTGGACTTTTCAACGGGATATTTCGGATTGCATTGAAGCTAGTGTGACAAATGAAATATCATCATATAAAAACTAGAGCGAAGCTTTCTGAGAATCTGCTTTGTGATGTCTTAATTCATCTCACAGAATGACATGATTCTTTTCATGGAGCAGTTTGGTAGCACTGTTTTTGGGGAATCTTAGAAGGGATATTTTGGATCACATTGAAGCCTATGGTGGCAAAGGAAATATCCTCAGATTAAAACTAGAAAGAAGCTTTATTATAAAGTCCTGTGTGATGTGTGAATTCACCTCACAGAGTTACACCTATCTTTTCATGGAACAGTTTGCTAACACTGTTTTCATGGAATCTTCAAAGGGATATTTGGGAGTTCATTGAGGCATATTGTGAAAAAGGAAATATCCTCAGATAAAAACTAGAAAGAAGCTTTCTGAAAAACTACTTTGTGTTTTATGAATTCATCTCACAGTGTTACACGACACTTTTCATGGAGCAATTTGGTAGCACTGTTTATGTGGAATCTGAGAAGGGATGTTTTGGATCACATTAAAGCCTATGGTGACAAAGGAAATGTCCTCAAATAAAAATTAGAAAGAAGCTTCCTGAGAAACTGCCTTGTGATGTGTGAATTCATCTCCCAGATTTACACGTTTCTTTTCATGGAGCAGTTTGCTAACAGTGTTTTCATGGCATCTGCAAAGGGATATTTTGGAGTGCATTGAGGTCTATAGTGAAAAAGGAAATATCCTCATAGAAAAACTAGAAAGAAACTTTCTGAGAATCTGCTTTGTGATGTTTGAATTCAAGGCACAGAATTACACTGTTCCTTTCATGGAGCAGTATGCTAACACTGTTTTCTTGGAATCTACAATGGTATATTTTGGAGCATATTGAAGCTTATAGTAACAAAGGAAATATCCTCATATAAAAACTAGAAAGAAGCCCTATGATAAACTGCTTTATTATATGTTTATTCATCTCAGACAGTTACACGATTCCTTTCATGGATCAGTTTGGTAGCACTGTTTTTGGGGAATCTGAGAAGGGATATTTTTGATTGCCATGAAGCCTGTGGTGACTAAGGAAATATCCTCAGATTAAAAACTAGAGAGAAGCTTTCTGAGAAAGTTCTTTGGGATGTGTGAATTCATCTCACAGAAACACCTTTCCTTTCATGGAGCAGTTTGCAAACACTGTTTTTGTGGAATCTGCAAAGGGATATTTTTGGGCACATTGAGGTCTAAGGTGAAAATGGAAGTATCCTCAGATAAAATTGGAGAGAAGTTTTCTGAGAAACTGCTTTGTGATGCGTGAATTCATCTCACAGAGATATGTCATGCTTTTCTTTGAGCCTTTTGATAACACATTTTTCATGGAGTCTGCAATAGGATATTTGGGAGTACAACAAAGTATTTGGTGACAAAGAAAATATCCTCATAGAAAAACTACAAACAAAATTTCTGGGAAACCACTTTGTGATGTGATAATTTATCTCACAGAGTTACACAATTCTTTTCATTGAGCAGTTTGCTAACACTCTTTTCATGCAATCTGCAGTGGGATATTCAGGAGCGCATTGAGGCCCATGGTGAAAAAAAGAAATATCATCAGATAAAAACTGGGGAGAAGCCTCCTGAGAAACTGCTTTGTGATGTGTGAATTAATCTCACAGAGTTACACTGTTCATTTCATTGAGCAGCTTGCTAACACTGCTTTTGTGCAATGTGCAATGGGATAATCAGGAGTTCATTGAGGTCTAGGGTGAAAAAGGAGATATTCTCTGATAAAAAACTGGAAAGAAGCCTTCTGAGAAAATGCTTTGTGGAGTGTGAATTAATATCACAGAGTTACACCTTTATTTTCATTAAACAGTTTGCTAACGTGGCTCTCAGGGAATCTGCAATGGGATATTCAGGAGTGCATTGAGGCCTACAGTGTAAAAAGAAATATACTCAGATAAAAACTGGAGAGATGCCTTCTGAGGAACTACTTTGTGTTGTGTGCATTCATCTCATAGAGTTAAACGTTTCTGATGAGGGAGCAATTTGGCATCAATGTTTTTGAGGAATCTGAGATGGGATATTTTGGATGATGTTGAAGTCTATGGTGACAAACGAAATATCCTCAGATAAAAAGTATAAAGAATCTTTCTGAGAAACTGCTTTGTGATGTGTGTATTAATGTCACAGAGTTACACCATTCTTTTCATGAAGCCGTTTGGTAACACTGTTTTTGGGGAATCTGAGAAGGAGTACTTTGGATCGCATTGAAGCCTATGGTGACAAAGGACATATCCTCACATAAAAACTATAAAGAAGCTTTCTGAGAAACTGCTTTGTAATGTGTGAATTCACCTCACAGAGTTACACCTTTCTTTTCATTGAACATTTTCCTAACACTGTTTTCGTGGAATCTGCAATGGGAAATTAGGGAGCGCAATGAGGCTTATGGTGAAAAGGGAAATATCCTCAGATAAAACCTGCAGGGAAGCCTTCTGAGAAACTATTGTGATGTGTGCATTCATCTCATAGAGTTAAACCTTTCTGTTGAAGGAAAAGTTTGACATCAAATTTTTTGCTGAATCTGAGAAGGGATATTTTTGATTGCATTCCCCTGATTACAACTAGAAAGGAGCTTTGTGAGAAACTGCTTTATGATGTGTGATTTCATCTCACAGAGTTGCACCTTCCTTTTCATTGAGCAGTTTGCTAATACTGTTTTTGCGGAATATGCAATGGGATTTTTGGCAGCACATAGAGCCCTATGGTGAAAGAGGAAACATCCTCAGATAAAAACTAGAAAAATATTTTCTGAAAATCTGCTATGTAATGTGTGAATTCGTTTCACAGAGTTACACCATTCTTTTCATGGAGCAGTTTGATAGCACTGTTTGTGTGGAATCTGAGAAGGGATATTTTGGATCACATTGAAGTCTATGGTGGCAAAGTAAATATCCTCAGATAAAAACTAGAAATTGCCTTTCCGAGAAACTACTTTGTGAGGTGTGAATTCATCTCAAAGAGTTAAACGTTTCTTCTCATTTAGTAGTTTAGTAACACTGTTTTTGTGGAATCTGCAAAGGGATATTTGGGAGCGCATTGAGGCCTATCATGAAACAGGAAATATCTTCAGATAAATAATGGAGAGCAGCTTTCTGACAAGCTGCTTCCCGATGTGTACATTCCACTCACAGCGTTATACCTCCCTTTTCATTGAGCAGTGTGGAAACACTGTTTGTGTAAAATCTATATACAGATATTTCAGAGAACC
This sequence comes from Rhinopithecus roxellana, assembly GCF_007565055.1. Taxonomy (NCBI): domain Eukaryota; kingdom Metazoa; phylum Chordata; class Mammalia; order Primates; family Cercopithecidae; genus Rhinopithecus; species Rhinopithecus roxellana. Next base: position 55,957,570 of record NC_044561.1, read on the forward strand.
TTGAAGCCTGTGGTGAAAAGGGAAATATCCTCAGTAAAAAGAAGAAAGAAATTTCCCTAGAAACTGTTTTGTGATGTGTGCATTCATCTCACAGAATTAAACCTTTCTTTACATTGCACACTTCCGAAACTCTATTTTTGAACAATTTCCAAAGGGATATTTGGGAGTTCTTTGAAGCCTAAGGGGAAACGTTAAGTATCCTCAGATAAAACTAGAAAGAAGATTTCTGAAATTCTGCTTTGTGAAGTGGGCATTTCTCTCACAGAGTTATACCTTTATTTTCTTTGCACAGTGTGGAAACACTGTTTGTGTAAAATCTACAAAGGGATATTTTGGAGTGCACTGAAGCCAAAAGTGAAGAAGTAAGTATCTTCAGATAAAAACTAGAAAGACACTTTCAGAGGAACTGCTTTGTCATGTGTGCACTCATCTCGCAGACTTAAACCTTTCCTTATATTGCACAGTTCTGAATCACTGTCTTTGACAAATCCATGAAGGAACATTTGGGGGTGAAATGAGGCCTTGGTGAACAAGGAAATATCTTCAGATGAAAACTGGAAAGAAGCTTTCAGAGAAACTGTTCTGTGATGTGTGCATTCATCTCATAGAGTTATATCTTTCTTTTTATGAGCAGTTTGGGATCACTGTTTTTGTGGAATCTGAGAAGGAATATTTTGGAGTGCATTGAAACCTACGGTGAAAAAGAAAATATCCTCAGAGAAAACAAGAAAGAAGCTTTCTGAGAAACTGCTTTGTGATGTGTGAATTCATCTCACAGAGTTAAACCTTTCTTTTCATTAAGCAGTTTGGTAACACTGTCTTTGAGGAATTTGCAATAGGATATTCGGGAGTGGATTGAACCCTATGATAAAAAACGAAATATCCTCAGATAAAAAGTAGAAAGAAGCTTTCCAAGAAACTCCTTTATGCTGTTTGAATTCATCTCAAAGTGTTAAAACGTTATTTTCATTGAGCAGTTTGGTAACATTGCCTTTGTGGAATCTGCAGTGGGATATTCAGGGGTGGATTGAGGACTATGGTGAAAAAGAAGATACTCTCACATAAAAGCTAGAAAGAAGCTTTCCAAGAAACCACTTTGTGATGCATGCAATCATCTCACAGGGTTAAAACTTTCTTTTGATAAAGGAGTTTGGAATCACTGTTTTTCTGGAATATAAGAAGTGATATTTTGGAGCACATTGAAGTCTATGGTGAAAAAGGAAATATCCTCAGATAAAAACTAGAAGGAAATTTCCCAAGAAACTGCTTTGTGATGTATGAATTCATCTCACAGAGTTAAAAGTTTTAATTGAGCAGTTTTCTAACACTGTTTTGTGCAATACGCAAATGGATATTAGGGAACGCACTGAGTCGATGGTGAAACAGGAAATATCTTCAGATAAAAGCTGGAGAGAAGCATTCTGAGAAACTGCTTTGTGATGTGTACATTCCACTCATTCCACTCACACAGTTAACCCTCCCTTTTCATTGAGCAGTGTGGAAACAATGTTTGTGAAAAATCTAAAAAGGGATATTTTGGAGCACCTTGAAGCCAGTGGTGATAAGGGAAATATCCTCAGATGAAAACTAGAAAGAAGCTTTCCAGAAAACTGTTTTGTGAGGTGTGCATTCATCTCACAGAGTTAAATCTTTCCTTTCCTAATATGCACACTTTAGAAACTCTGTCATTGAACAAATCATGAAGGGACTCTAGGGGCAAATTGAGGACTATGGGGAACAGGGAAATATATTCAGATGAAAACTGGAAAGAAACTTTCTGTGAAACCACCTTGTGATGCACACATACGTCTCATAGAGTTAAACTTCTTTTGGATTGTAATCCAAATTTATTTGGTTTACACATTTATTTTGTGTAATCTGGGAATAGATACTTGGGGGAGCATTGATGCCTAAGATGGGAAAGTAAATATTATCAGATGAAAACTAGAAAGAAGCATTCTGGGAAGTTGCTTTTTGATGTGCGAATTCATATTACAGAGTTAAACATTTCTTATCATTGAGCAGTTTGGTAACACTGTTTTTGTGTAATCTGAAAGGAATATTCAGTAGCACATTGATTCCTAGGGTGAAAAAGGCAACATCTTCCAACAAAAACTGGAGAGAAGCTTTCTAAAAAACTGCTTTGTGATGTGTGCCTTCCACTTACAGAGTAATGCCTCCCTTTTCATTAATCAGTATGGAAACACTGTCTGTGTAAAATCTACAAAGGGGTATATCAGAGTGCCTAGAAACCTGTGCTGAAAAGGAAAATATCCTCAGATAAAAAATAGAAAGAAGCTTTCTGAGAAATTGCTTTGTAATGTATACATTTATCTCAGAGGATTAAACCTCCCTTTACATTGCACACTTTGGAAACTGTCTTAGAGCAAATCGTGAAGGGACATTTGGGGACACATTGAGACCTATGCTGAAAAAGGAGATATGTTCAGATGATAACTGGAAAGAAGCTTTCTGAGAAACTGCATTGTAATGTGTGCATTCATCTCATAGAGTTAAAGCACTTATTTTCAATGAGCAGTTTGAAATAAGTGATTTTGTGGAACCTGAGAAGGGACATTTGGGAGCACATTGAAGCCTATGGTGAAAAAGGAAATATCCTCAGACAAAAACAGGAGAGAAGATTTCTGAGAAACTGCTTTTTCAATTATGCATTCCTCTCACAGAGTAATATCTTTCTTTTCATCGATCAGTGTGGAAACACTGTTTGTGTAAAATCTAAAAGGAATATTTTGGAGTGCATTGAAGCCTAAGGTGAAGAAGGAAGTATCTTCAGATAAAAACTAGAAAGAAGCTTTCTGAGAAACTGCTTTGTGATGTGTGCATTCATCTCACAGAGTTAAGCCTCAATTTACATTGCAGTTTGGGAACACTGTATTTGATGAATCCATGAAGTGACATTTGCGGGCACACTGAGGCATACTGTGAAGAAGGAAACATCTTCAGATGGCAACTGGATAGAAGCTCTCTGCGAAATTATTTTGTGATGTGTGCATTCATCTCATAGAGTAAAACGTTTCTTTTGATTGAGTAGTGGGGAATCACTGTTTTTGTGGAATCTGAGAAGGGGTACTCGGGAGCACTTTGAAGTCTATGGTGAAAAAGGAAATATTCTCAGATAAAAACTAGAAGGAACTTTTCCGAGAGACAGCTTTACAATGTGTGAATTCATCTCCCAGAGTTAAACCTTTCTTTTCATTGAACAGTTTTGTAACACTGTTTTTGTGGAATCTGCAAAAGGATATCTGGGAGGGCTTTGAGGGCTATGGTGAAAAATGAAATATCATAAGATGAAAAACTGGAGAGAAGCTTTCTGAGAAACTGCAATGTGATGTGCACATTCCACTCACAGAGTTATATCTCACTTTTCATTGAGCAGTATGGGAACATTGTCTGTGTAAAATCTACAAAGGGATATTTCAGAGTGTCTTGATGCCTGTAGTGAAAAGGGAAATATCCTCAGATAACAACTAGAAAAAAGCATTCCAAGAAACTGCTTTGTGATGTGTGAATTCATCTTACAGAGTTAAACCTTTCCTTACATTGCACATATTGGAAACTCAGTCTTTGGACAAATCACTAAGGGTCATTTTGGGTGCATTTAGGCCTATGGTGAACAAGAAAATATGTTCAGAGGAAAACTGGAAAGAAGCTTTCTGAGAAACTCTGATTTTGAGGAATCTTCAAAGGGATATTTTGTAGTATATTGAGGCCTACAGTGAAGAAGGAAATATTTTCACATAATAACTGGAGAGAAGCTTTCTGAGAAACTGCTTTTCATATTGTGCATTTTTCTCACAGAGTAATACCTTTCTTTTCATTGAGCAGTGTGGAAACACTGTTTCTGTAAAATCTACAAAGTGATATTTCAGAGTGCATTGAAGCCTAAGGTGAAGATGGAAGTATCTTCAGATAAAAACTGGAAAGAAGATTTCTGAGAAACTGCTTTGTGATATGTTCATTCATCTCACAGAGTTAAACTTCAATTTACATTGCCCAATTTGGGAACACTGTATTTGACAAATCCTCAAAGTGAAATTTGGGGGTGCATCGAGGCCTATGTTGAACAAGGCAATATCTTCAGATGAAAAGTGCAAAGAAGCTTTCTGAGAAACTGCTTTGTGATGTATGCATTCATCTCATACAGTCACACGTTTCCTTTTATTGAGCAGTGATGAATCGCTGTTTTTCTGGAATCTGAGAAGAAATACTGTGGAGCGCATTGACACCTATGGTGAAATAGGAAATATCTTTAGATAAAACTAAAAGGAAACTTTCTGAGAAATTGCTTTGTTATTTGTGCATTCGTCTCATGATGTTAGATTTTCTTTTGATTGAACGGTTTAGAATCACTGTTTTTGTGGAATCTGGGAAGGGCTATTTCGTAGTGCATTGAAGCCTATGGTGAAGAAGTATCTTAAGATAAAATTTACAGACAAGCTTTCTGAGAAACTGCTTTGTGATATGTGCATTCATGTTACAGAGTTAAACCATTCTTTACATTGCACAGTTTGGAAACACTGTCTTTGAAGAATCCGTGAAAGGTTTTTGGGGGGCACATTGAGGTTTACGGTGAACAATTATATATCTTCAGATGAAAAGTGGAAAGAAACTTTCTGAAAAACTGCTTTGTGATTTGCACATTCATCTCACAGAGGTAAACGTGTGTTTTGATCAAGCAGTTGGGGATCACTGTTGTTGTGGAATCTGAGAAGGGATAATTAGGAGAGCATTGAGGCTCAGGGAGAAAAAGGAAATAACCTCAGGTAAAACTATAAAGAAGTTTTCTGAGAAACTGCTTTGTGATGTCTGCTTTCATCTCATACAGTTAAACGTTTCTTTTGATTGAGCAGTTTAGAATCACTGTTTTTGTGAAATCTTAGAAGGGATATTTGGGAGCGCATTGAAGCCAACATTGAAATAGGAATTATCCTCAGATAAAAAGTAGAAAGAAGCTTTCTGAGAAACTGGTTTGTGATGTGTGAATTCACCCCACAAAGTTAAACCTTTGTTTTCATTTAGCAGTTTGTTAATACTGTTTTTATATAACCTGCAAAGGGGTATTCAGTAGTGCATTGAGATCTGTGGTGAAAAAGGGAAAACTTCAGATAAAAACTGGAGAGAATCTTTCTGAAAAATCGCGTTGTGATGTGTGCATTCATCTCGCAGAATTAAACCTTTCTTTACATTGGGCTGTTTGGAAACTCTGTCTTTGACGAATATGGGACATTTGGGACAATTGGGGGTGCATTGATGCCTATGGTGAACAAGGAAATATCTTCAGATGAAAACTGGAAAGAAGCTTTCTGAGAAACTGTTTTGTGATGTGTGCATATATCTCCTAGGGTTAAACCTCTCTTTTCATTGAGCAGTTTGGAATCACTGTTTTTGTGAAATCTACGAAGAAATATTTAGGAGTCCCTTGAAGCCTTTGGTGAAAAAGGAAATATCCTCAGATAAAAACTAGAAAGAAACTTTTGAAAAACTGCTTTGTGATGTGTGAATTCTTCTGACAGAGTTAAACGTTTCTTCTCATTGACCAGTTTGGTAACACTGCTTTTGTAGAATCTGCAAAGGGATATTTCAGAGCAAACTGAGGCCTATAGTTAAAAAGGAAATCTCTTCAGATAAAAACTGGAGATGAGCTCCCTGAGAAATTTCTTTGTGATGTGTGCTTTCGTCTCACAGAGTTAAACCTTTCTTTACATGGCGCAGGTTGGAAACTGTCTTTGACGAATATGCCAAGGGACATTTGTTGACACATTGAGGCATATAGTGAACAAGGAAATAGCTTTAGATGAAAACTGGAAAGAACTTTCTGAGAAATTGCTTTCTGATGTGTGCATTCACCTCATAGGGTTAAAAATTTCTTTTGATTGAGCAGTTTGAAATCACTGTTTTTGTGGGATCTGATAAGGGATACTTAGGAGTGCATTGAAGCCTTTGGTGAAAAATGAATTTTCCTCAGGTAAAAACTGGAAGGAAGCTCTCCGGGAAACTGCTTTGTGATGTGTGCATTAATCGTGTAGAGTTAAAAGTTTCTTTTGATTGAGAAGTTTATAGTCACTGTTTTTGTGGAATCTGAGATGGTATATTTGTGAGCTCATTGAGGTCTATGGGGAAACAGGAAATATCTTCAGATAAAAACTAGAAACAAGCTTTCTGAGAAACTGCTTTATGACATGTGAATTCATCTCACACTCTGAAACATTTCCTTTCATTGAGAAACACTGTTTTTGGGGAAACTGCATAAGTGTACTTTGGAGTGCATTGATGCCTATGGTAAAAACGGAAATATATTCAGACAAAAACTGGAGAAAAGTTTTCTGAAAATCTGCTTTGTGAAGTGTGCATTCCTCTCACAGAGTTATACATTTCTTTTCATTGAACAGTGTGGAAACACTGTGTAAAATCTACAAAGGGACATTTCTGAGTGCACTGAAGACAAAAGTAACAAAGGAAATACCTTCAGATAAAAACTAGAAGGAAGCTACCTGAGAAAATCCTTCATGATGCGTGCATTCATCTCACAGATGTAAGCCTCCCTTTACATGCTGCAGTTTGGAAACTCTGTCTCTGAGAAATCCGTGAAGTGGTATTTGGGGACACCTCTTCAAAAACGAACAAGAAAACCTAGAAGAATTGGATAAATTTCTGGACATATCCACTCTCCCAAGACTAAAGCTGGAAGAAGTTGAATCCCTGAATAGACCAATAGCAGGCTCTGAAATTGAGGCAATAATACCAACCAGAAAATGTCCAGGACCAGATGTAATCACAACCGAATTCTACCAGAGGTACAAGGAACATCTGGTACCATTCCTTCTGAAACTATTCCAATGAATAGAAAAAGAGGGAATCCTCCCTAACTCATTTTATGAGGCCGCTTTGTAAAGTGTGCATTTCTCTCACGAGTGTACCTTTCTCTAAATTGAGCAGTGTAGAAACACTCTTTTTGTAAAATATACAAAGGGATCTTTCCAATTGCATGATGGCATAAAGGTGAAGTAGGAAGTGACATTTCGATAAAAAACTAGAAAGAAATTTCGAGAAATGCCTTCGTGAGGTGTCCCATTCATCTCACAGAGTTTAAACCGTCCTTAACATTGTTGCAGTTTGCAATCACTATCTGCAGGAATCCACAAAAACGGATATTTTGGTGTGCCATTCAGTGATTGTTGACCAACGACATATCTGCCGACAAAAAACTGGAAAGAAGTTTTCTGAGAAACTGCTTTGTTGATGGCGTATTCAGCTAATAGAGTTAAACGCTCTTTTGATTTAGTAGTTTGGAATCATCTGTGTTTTGTGGAATTGAGAAGGGATTTAGGAAGCACTTTGAAGTGGGGATTGACTATGGTGACAAAGAAATACCTGTGATCCAAGACTAGAATAAAGCTTTTGAGTATAAATGGGTAATGATGTGGCATCATCACGTAGATTAAAAACCATTTCTTTTATATGCGCAGTTCGGAATTACATGTTTTAATGAAATTGAGAGGGATGTTTGATGGCACCTTTGAAAGCCCATGGCGAAAAAAGAAAAATAGCCCTCACATAAAACACTAGAAGAAGCTTTAGTGAGGACTGGCTTGGATAGGGATGTGTAATTCATATACAAGAGTAAACGTCTTATTTTTATTACACAGCGTGGAATCACTGCTGTTTTGTGGACTCTTGCACAAAGGGTCTATTCTGGAGGATATAGATTCATAATTGGATGAAAAAATTGACAAATATCTCTAATAAAGCAATCTGGCAGAGATGCTTCCGGGGAAAATGATTTGTGACAGTATAATTCCTCTCACAGAGTTAAATTTTTTTTTCATCAAGCATTGTGGAAACTCTGTGAAAACCTAGGAACGAAATATTTCGAACCTAATCCTAGCCTAAGTATGGGAAGGAAATATCTTAGAAAGTACTAGAACAAGGTTTATACAAACTGCTTTGTGATGTGTGCATTCATCTCACTGAGTTAAACCTTTTTACACTTGTGCCGTCTGGAAACACTCTCTTTGAGGAATCGCAGGAGGGACATTTAGGGGTACTTCAGTCCTTTAGTGAACAATGAAATTCTTTAGTGAAAACTGGATAGAAGCTCTCTGATAAAACCCTTTGTGATGTGTGCATCCACCTCACGGTTCAACCTTTCTTTGATGAGCATGGAATCACTGATTTTGTGAAACATGACAAGTGACATTTGGGAGCACATTGAAACCTATGGTGTAAAGAAAATATTCTCAGATAAAAACTAGTACAAAGCCTTTCTGAGAACCTGCTTGTGATGGGTACAATCATTACATAGAGTCTAAATCTTTCCTTTGATTGATAGTTTAGGAATCACTCTTTTGTGGAATATGAAAGAGACATTTGGAGCGTTTTGAAGACTATTGGTGAGAAAGGAAACATCCTCAGATAAAAACGAGAAAAGAAGCTTTCCGAGAACTGCTTAGTGATGTGTGAAGTGAAGTCATAGAGTGATCCTTCTTTCTTTGAGCAGTATAGTAACAAGTTGTGTTGGAACTGTAAAGGGTATTCGGGAGACATTGAGGCCTATGGTGAAAAAGGAATATCCTCAGATAAAAACTGGAGAGGAGCCTTCTGAGAAAACTGTGTTGTGATGTAAATTCATCTCATAAAGACATCTTTTTTCATGGAGAAGTTGGACCCTGTCTGGGGAATTGAGGCATGGGCTATAATGGTAGCATTGAAGGACTTGGGACAATGAAATATCCCAGATTGCAAATAGAAGAAGGCTTCAGAACCTACGGGTGTGAGGGAATGACGTCACAGACGACAACTTCGGGCAGCGCAAAATGGGCATAACGTGAAAATCAGGGGAAGCTGGATGAAACTAGAGGTTCTTACATACCCCTCCTATTATCTTGAAAATAATCCTCAGTAGAAGCAAGATAGAGATAAGTGAATTAAGGAAAGAAGAGAAGAATGCTTCTGAAAATGCACTGACAGGTAAACTATTAAGAGGACCTTTATTTCAGCAGTTGCTAACCACTGTTTTAGTGGAATCTGCAATGTGATATTCGGGAGCACATTGAGGCCCATGGTGAAAAAGGAAATGTCCTCAGATTATAATGTAGAGAACCCTTCTGAGAAATTGCTTCGTATGGGTGCATTCAACTAATAGGTGTTAAACCTTTCTTTGAAGGAACAGTTTGGCATCAAAGTTTTGTGGAATCGAGGAGGTATATTTGTATCACAGTGAAGCCTATGGTGGCAAAGGAAATATCCTCAGATTAAAACTAGAAGAAACTTTCTGAGAAACTGCTTTGTGATGTGTGAATTCATCTGGCAGGTTATACCTTTCTTTTCATTGAGCAGTTTGCTAACACTGTTTTGGCAGAATCTGCAATGGCTATTCCGGAGCGATTGAGTCCTTTGGTAAAAAGAAATATACTTTGATAAAAACTAGAAAGAAGCTTTCTGAGAAATGGCTCTGTGATGGGTGAATTCAATCTCAGAGGTACAAACATTCTTTTCATGGAGCTGTGGTAGCCCGTTTTTGAGGTATCTGTGAAGGGATATTTTGAATCGCATTGAAGCCTCTGGTGACAAAGGAAATATCCTCAGATAAAAATTAGAAAGTAGCTTTCTGAGAAACTGCGTTGTGATGTGTGAATTCATCTCAAACACTTACCGCTTTCTCTTCAAGGAGCAGTTTGGTAGCACTGTTTTTGTGAAATCTGAGAAGGGGTACTTTGGATTGCAAAGAAGACTATGGAGACGAAGGAAATAACCTCAGATTACAACTAGAAATAAGCTTTCTGAGAAACAGCTTTGTGAAGTGTGAATTCATCTCACAGAGTTACACCATACTTTTCATTGTACAGTTTGCTAACAGTGTGTTCCTGGAATCTGCAATGTGATATTCTAGGGTACATTGAGGCCTACGGTGAAAAAGGAACTATCCTCAGAATAAAACTGAACAGAGTTTCTGAGAAACTGCTTTGTGAGTGTGAATCATCTCACAGAGTTACACCATTCTTTCTTTGCAACAGTTTGCTAACATTTTTTCGTGAAATCTGCAATTTGACATTCGGTATTGCCTTGAGGCCAATGGTGAAAAAGGAAATATCCTCAGATAAAAACTAGAAAGAAGCTTTCTGGAAACACTTTGCGATAGGTGAATTCACCTCACAGAGTTACACCATTCTTTTCATGGATCTATTTGGTAGCACTGCTTTTGTGGAATCTGAGAAACTGTTATCTTGGATCACATGGAAGCCCATGGTGAAAGGAAATATCCTCAGATAAAACTAGAAAGAAGGTTTGAGAAACTGCTAATGATGTGTGAATCATCTCACAGAGATACACCTTCCTTTCATGGAGCATTGTGTTACCACTCTTTGTGTGAATCTGGGAACGGATATTGGGATTCCTATGAAGACTATACGGACAAAGGAAATACCCTCAGATAAAATCAGAAACGCTTCCTGAGAAACTGCTTTGTGATATGTGATCATCTCACAGACCTACACCACTATTCATGGAGCGTTTGCTAGCATTTTTGTAGGGATTCTGAGGAAAATGATATTTCGGATCGGTTTGAAGAGTTAAGGACAAAGGAAATATCCTCAATTAAAAACATGACAGGAGCTTACTGCAAAACTGCTCTATGATGTGTGAATTCATTTCATAGAGTTACACCACTCTTTGATGGAGGAGTTTGCTAGCAATGTTTTTATGGAATCTCAGAAGTGATATCTTGGATATCGTTGAATGCCATGGTAAAAATGAAATATCCTCAGATAAAAACTGCAGAGAGGCCTTCTCAGAAACTGCTTTGGTGTGGTTGATTTCAGCTCACAGAGTTACGTCATTGTTTTCAGTGAGAAGCTTGCTAACAGTGTTTTCGAAGAATGTGCAATGAGACACACGGGGGCGCGTTGGGACCACAAATGGCCTCAGCTGATAAAAGAAAGAAGCTTTCTGAGAAACTGTTTGGGATGTGTGAATTCAACTCACTGAATTACACCTGCATTTCGTGGAGCCGTTTGCTAGCCCTGATTTTGTGGAATCTGAGAACGGATATTTCGAATCACTTTGAAGACTATATGACCAAAGGAAATATCCTCAGATAAAAATCAGAATGAAGCTTTCCGTAGAACTGACTTGTGATGTGTGAATTCGTCTCACAGAGTTACAACTTTCTCTTCATGCAGCAGTTTGCTAACACTGTTTTTGTGGATCTGCCAAAGTGGGTATGTGGAGCACATTGAGGCCTATGGGTGAAACAGGAAATATCCTTAGTGATGAAAAATAGAAGGAAGCTTTCTGAGAAACCACTTTATGATATGTGAGTTCATTTCAGAGATTTATACTTTCATACCATGGAGCAGTCTATTACTACTGTCTTTGGGGAATCTGAGAAGGGATATATTGGATTGCATTGAGGCCTATGCTGAGAAAGGAAATATCCCAATTTAAAACATGAAAGAAGCTTCTGAGACACACTTTGTGAGTGGTTAATTCATCTCAGAGAGTTATACCTTAGTCTTCATGAAGCAGTTTGCTAACACTGTTTTCGTGGAATCTGCAACATGATATTTGGGAGTGCATTGAGGCCTGTGGTGAAAAAGGAAATATCCTCAGATGAAAACTGGAAAGAAGTCTTTCTGAGAAACTGCATTGTGATGTGTAAATGCAACTCACAGAGTTACATTTTTCTTTTCATTGATCAGTTTACCAACACTGTTTTCTTGAAATCTGCAATGGGATATTTCTTAGTGCCATGAAGCTTGTGTTGACAAAGGAAATATCCTCCGATAAAAACGAGAGAGAAGCTTTCTGAGAAACTGCTTTGTAATGTGTGAATTCATCTCACAGAGTTACACCTTTCTCTTCATGAAGCAGTTTGCTAACACTATTTTCGTAGAATCTGCAAATTGATATTTGGGAACGCACTGCTTTGTGATGTGTGAACTCATATTACAGAGATATACCTTTCTTTACATTGAGCAGTTTGCTGAGACTTTGTTCGTGGAATCTGCAATGAGATATTCCAAGGGCATTGAGTCCTATGGTGAAAAATGAAATATCATCACATAAAAACTGGAGGGAAGGCTTCTGAGAAATGCTTTGTGATGTGTGAATTCTTCTCACAGAGTTACACTGTTGTTTTCATTGACAAGATTGCTAACACTGTTTTCATGGAATCTGCCATGAGATATACGAGAGCACATTGAGGCCTGTGTTTGAAAAGGAAATATCCTCAGATAAAAACAAGAAAGAAGTTTTCTTAGAGACTGCTATGTGATGTGTGAATTCGTCTCACAGGATTACAACATTCTTTACCTTGAGCATGTTGCTAACTCTGTTTTCGTGGAGTCTGCAATATGATATTCCAAGGGCATTGAGTGCTATTGTGAAAAAGGAAATATCCTCAGATAAAAATTGGAGAGAAGTACTCTGAGAAACTGCTTTGTAATGTGGGAATTCATCGTGCATAGTTGAACCTTTATTTTCACAGAGCAGTTTGCAAGCACTGTTGTTGTGAAATCTGAGAAGGGATATTTTGGATGGCTTTGAAGCCTATGGTGACAAAGGAAATATCCTCAGATTAAAACTGGAAACAAGCTTTCTGAGAAACTGCCTTCTGATGCGTGAATTTGGGCCACAGAGTACAACTTTCTTTACATTGAGAGGGTGCTAACTCTGTTTTTGTGGAGTCTGCTATTTGATATTCTGAGGGCATTGAGTCCTATGGCGAAAAAGGAAATATCCACAAATAAAACCTGGAGAGAAGTTTTCTGAGAAACTGCTTTGTGATGCGGGAATTCATCTCAGTGTGACACTACTCTTTCATGGAGCAGTTTGCTAGCACTGTTTTTCTGGAATCTGAGAATGGATATTTTTGAACTTTGAACCCTATGGTGACAACGGAAATATCCCCAGATAAAAACTAGAAAGAAGCCTCTGAGAAACTGCTTTGCCATGTGTGAATTCGTCTCTCAGAGTTACACCTTTCTTTTCATGGA